>NC_045439.1:54074291-54087015 GCF_002776525.5 Piliocolobus tephrosceles | reverse complement strand
ATTTGATCCTCAATCACTGATACAGCTACATTATTTATTAAGAGTTTACTTAAGTTATGTAAACTTGAAAAAGCATTTGACTAGTCTCTTCCTTTTTCCAGATAAAGTGTTTGATTTAAATGCTTTATTTTCTTAAACCAATTAATCAGAGCTCTTTTATATATTTTTAACTGTGAAACATTGTGTACACAACACATAAATGCATAGATGTATTAGGCTTGTGGATAGAAGTACGTCTTATAGATTTATTTATTTGTTTACTATTTTTTTGAGATGTAGTCTCACTCTGTTGCCCAGGCTGGAGTGCAGTAGCATGATCTATGCTCACTGCAACCTCTACCTCCTGGTTCAAGTGATTCTCTTGCCTCAGCCTCCTGGAAACAACTCAGGTGAGAATCAAATAGCAAAATTTACATCATAAGGTACAGAGGGAAAAAGTCTGGTGGTGCTAGAAGGAGAATAAAGATGGATGCCAAATCAAACATAAAATTATAGAAATCTATCACAGGATTGTATAAGGAGTCCAATTTTATTTAGATAGAAACCATCTATCTTTTAATTAGGTATCTGAGCTCTGGGCAGAGCCCACACTGAATCCTGTGTCTCCAAAAAGGGAGAATTATTATGAGGTTAGACCACATGATGCTCTTACAGTGCACTTAAAAACATTTTTTAAAAACAAAGACATTTCTAAGTGTCTAAACCACACTCTTCCTTAAAAAGCCAAGAATAACATCTGTTGCAACATAACTATTTTAGTCAAAAAATATATGTACACAAACAAACAGGTAACACAATACAGAAGTAAGCAGTTTAAGAGCTGACACAAAGTTGACTGTTTACATTCTTGGGGTGCCATAGGGAAAAACAAGTTTCCCCCCAATGGGAGTCTGTCATCTTCTTCATTCTCTTTAAGGAACCCAAGGCTATTATAAACTATTTTAGGTCCCCCATGCAGCAGAGGGTACAAGAGAAAGGAGAGACAGAATTCAGTCAATTAAGAAGAAATAAACTTTTGCTCAAAAAAAAAGAAACAAGGTCCTAGAAGAAAAGCAAAAACAAAAACATGAAAACCTTTTAAATACAAACACACACATATGCACACATACACACACACATCTTGGATGTTAGCTTTTAATTTTAAAAAACTTTTAAAAAACTTTTAAAATCTCTTTACCATATTTCAGCTAGGACAAATTGCTGCTATTTCAGAAGTATAGCCATTGCTCTTTCAGTTTGCCCTGGCTAGCAAAAAGGTGGCCTTGTTATGTAAATAAAGCCCCTTAGTAGTCAAAATCAAAAATCTTTTTTTGGGAGCCAAAAAGGCCAAAGGGATCATGACCAACTCAGCATTCCACTGGAGACTATGTGATCAAATAGCAAACTGTTTATCATGAATGCAGGATGTGAGCAAACTCACACTGCGCCTGCCATCAAAAGGTGTGCTGAAGGCCATCACTCCCTGACTGCAGGCTCCTTGAAGTTATCTACTGAGAATTCTAGCACCTATTGTTCAAAGGATGCAGTCTCACAAGCCTGCTGTGAACCAAAAGTCTGACTGACAATTATCCGGCAATCACCACCCGCCTTCTTGCTATCTCTTTTGTCTAATAAATATGGAGGGTTGTGTAAAGCTCACGGCCCTTGTCCACTAGAGGCAAGGTGCCCCCTGACCCCTTCTTCTAAATATACTCTTTTGTCTTTGTCTTTTATGCCCACATTCGCCCCCTTTGTTCAGTCCACCAATTTGTTCAGTTCACCAGTGGCAGGCTACTAGTGGCACCCCAAACAGTGACAGAATTGGGTATTCTACATCTTTTTTCTTGTTTTTTATTATTTTTTTCTTTTGCTGGTCATTTTTCTTCCCTTTCCCCACCACCTTTCTTGTGTGTGTGTTGGTGGCGGGGGTGGCGGGGAGGAGGGAATTGAGCCGCTTTAGAGGACTTGTTCCCCATAATTTGGAACTTCCTTCAGATTTGATGAAGTTGGATAGAGTTGATCAAACCCAACAGGAAAAAAGACTGAAACAACAACAAAAACAGAAACAAATGACAACAATAATAAAACCAGTTAAGCAAAACAAAAGATTACACAACTTATGTGATTACTGAGTGCTGTAATGGTAAGAAGAAATTAAGACCAACTGGTTGTTAATTTTAGCAAAGACAAAACCTTAATTCAGGTACTTACCTAGGGATGTGTCTCATGCTGGAGATGGCTCTCTATCATCCTAGAAGCAGGAAACAAAACTCATCTACCCTGTTGAAAGTGAGCTCAAATTCCATAAAGGAGTTTCCTGCCTTCCATCATTATGGAAGCAGGAAAATGTGCCTTCCTTGTTGGAAGCAAGTGAAACTCCCCCCCCAAGAAGGTAGTTGTACAGCAAAATAAACTTCAGATCATGACGACATCTGGGAGACCAGGATTCTCTGGAGGGGGTGCTCCCAGACCTCAACAAATTGTAATATTGGTTTGAGCCATAAAGATAGCTCATGCTGGTACCAAGCACCAATAGGAGATTTGTCAAAGGTCAGGAGGGGCACCCCCACTCAGAATTTCTCCGTGGTTACCAAAATGAGAATCCCCAAATTTTGAGATAGGTCTTAGTTAATTTAGAAAGCTTATTTTGCCAAGATTGAAGATGCGCGCCCATGATACAGCCTCAGGAGGGCCTGACAACATGGGCCCAAGGTGGTCAGAGCACAGTTATGTTTTATACTTTGTAGGGAGACCTGAGACATCAATCAACATATGTAAGATGAACATTGGTTCAGTCTAGAAAAGTAGGACAACTCAAAGTGGGGAGAGGGCTTCCAGGTCTTAGGTAGATAAGAAACAAATGGTTGCATTCTTTTGAGTTTCTGATTAGCCTCTCCAAAGGAGACAATCAGATATGCATTTATCTCAGTGAGCAGAGGGATGACTTTGAAGAGAATGGGAGTCAGTTTTGCTCTAATCAGTTCTCAGCTTGACTTTTCCCTTTAGCTTAATGATTTTGGAGACCCAAGATATTTTACTTTCACACTATTTAGCCATGAGCATGGGATGTGTTTCCATTTGTTTGTGTCTTCTCTGATTTCTTTGAGCAGTGTTTTGCAATTCTTATTGTAGAGATCTTTCACCTCCCTGGTCGCGTGGATTCCTAGGTATTTTATTCTTTTTGTGGCAATTGTGAATGGAATTGCCTTTCTAATTTGGCTCTTGGCTTGGCTATTGTTGGTGTGTAGGAATGTAGGTAAATTTTGTACATTGATTTTGTATCCTGAAACTTTGTTGGAGTTTATCAGCTGAAGGAGCTTTTGGGCTGTGACTATGGGGTTTTCTAGATATATAATCATATTGTCTACAAACAGATAGTTTGACTTCCTCTCTTCCTATTTGGATGGCCTTTATTTCTCTTGCATGATTGCTCTGGCTAAAACTTTCAATACTACGTTGAATATGAGAGAAAACATCCTTGTGCTGGTTCTCAAGGGGAATGCTTGTAGCTTTTGCTCATTTAGTATAATGTTGGCTGTGGGTTTGTCATAGATGGCTCTTATTATTTTGAGGACTGTTGCTTCAATATCTAGTTTATTGAGAGTTTTCAACATGAGGGCATACTAAATTTTATTGAAAGCCTTTTCTGCATCTTTTGAGATAATGATGTGGAAAATGTCCTTAGTTCTGTTTATGTGATAAATCACATTTATTGATTTGCCTATCTTGAACCAACCTTAAATCCCAGGGATGAAGCCTTCTTGATCATGGTGGATTATCTTTTTGATGTGCTGCTGAATTCTGTTTGCAAATATTTTGTTGAGAATTTTTGTATTAATATTCATCAAGGTTATTGGCCTGAAGTTTTCTTTTTTTGTGTGTTTCTGTCAGATTTTGATAACAGCATGATACTGGCCTCATAAAATGAGTTGGGGAAGAATCCCTTCTCCTCAATTTTTTGGAATAGTTTCTGTGGGTATGGTACCAGCTCCTCTTTGTGTATCTTGTAGAATTCAGCTGTGAATCCATCAGTTCCTGAACTTTTTTTGGTTGGTGGGCTATTTATTACTAATTCAACTTTGGGAGCTCATTACTGGTCTGTTTAGGAAATCAGTTTCTTCCTGGTTTAGTCTCAGGAAGATGTATGTGGTTTTATAGTTTGTGTGCATAGAGGTGTTCTTAGTAGTTTCTGATGGTTATTTTTATGTCTTTGGGGTCAGTGGTAACTTTCCTTTGTCACTTCTAAGTGTGTTTATTTGGATCTTCTCTCTTTTTTTCTTTTATATTCTAGCTACTGGCCTATCCATTTTATTAATTTTTTCAATGAACCAATTCCTAGATTGATTAATCTTTTGAATTTTTTTGTGTGTCTCTGTTTCCCTCAGCTTAGCTCTGATTTTGGTTATTTCTTGTGTTCTACTAGCTTTGGGGTTGATTCTTGAACGAATTCTTTCAGTTGTGATGTTAGGTTGTTAATTTGAGATCTTTCTAACTTTTTGATGTAGGCATTTGGTGCTATGAATTTCCTGCTTAACACTGCCTTAGCTGTGTCTCAGATATTCTGGTATGTTGTATCTTAGTTCTCTTTAGTTTCAAATAACTTCTTGATTTCTGCCTTAATTTCATTATTTCCCCAAAGTCATTCAGGAGGATGTTGTTTTCATGTAATTGCATGGTTTTGAGTGATTTTCTTAGTCTTGGCTTCTATTTTTGTTGTTCTGTTGTCTGAGATTATGTTTGGTGTGATTTCAGCTCTTTTTCATTTGCAGGTGATTGTTTTATGTACAATTATGTGGTCACTTTTAGAGAATGTGCCATGTGGTGATGAGAATAATATATATTCTGTTGTTTTGGAGTGAAGAGTTCTGTAGAAGTCTGTCAGACACATTTAGTCCAATGCTGATTTCAGGTCCTGAATATTTTTGTTCAGGAATGATCTAACACTGTCAGTGGAGTGTTGGAGTCTCCCACTACTATTGCATGGGAGTTTATATTTCTTTGTAGGTCTCTAAGAACTTACTTTATGAATCGGTGTGCTCCTGTGTTGGATGCATATGTATTTAGGATAGTTAGGTCTTCTTGTTGAATTGAACCCTTTACCATTATGTAATACCCTTTTTTGTCTTTTTTGATCTATGTTGGTTTGAAGTCTGTTTTGTCTGAAATTAGGATTGCAACCCCTGCTTTGTCTATTTTCCATTTGCTTGGTAGATTTTCCTCCATCCCTTTATTTTGAGCCTATGGGTGTCATTTTGTGTGAGGTGCGTCTCTTGAAGACTGCATACCATTGGGCCTTGCTTTTTTATTCAGGTCGCCACTCTGCCTTTTAAGTGGGGCATTCAGCCTGTTTACGTTTAAGATTAGTGTTGATATATATTGATTTGATCCTGTCATTGTGATATTACCTGGTTATTATGTTGGCTTGTTTGTGTGATTGCTTTATAGTGACACTGATCTGTGTGTTTAAGTGTGTTTTGTATTAGCTGGTACTGGTCTTTATTTTCTATATTTAGTGCTCCTTTCAGGATCTGAAAATAACCTTTGTATTAACCCGGATGTCCTGAATGGTTCCCCACCTACTCTTTGTTCAATTACTCAGCTTCTCAGATGTTTATTTTGGAATCAGAAAATTTGGCAAAACAGTCTCAAATGCTTTGCTGAATTCATTTGTCTCACAGGAAGAAATTCTTGGCTTTTGATTTTATAATCCTCAGGCTAGAGAGCTCTCCAATGCTTTTCAACAGATTAAAATTTTTTTCATCTAGCTTTTCTAGTTGTTCTCTGCAGAAAAGTAAGTTTACAAATGACCTACTCTTCCCTTGCAAGAAGCAAAATATTCTAGGTATCATTTGAAAGACTCAAAAAAAAAAAGATAGGAACACAAATAGGTCTTAGTCCAGCTATGCCTTTTTCTACCTCCACTTGTAGAGGAATCCCTAAAAAGTCTACAACCTTCAAAAAGTCTACAAACCAATGGTTAAATTCCTCAAAAGTCTACAACCTGATGGTTAAATATGTTGCTTGAGTTCTGACTAGAGGTAGTCCCAGGCTCAGTCAACTGGCAGTAGTATAAAGACATCCTCAGTTTCAGTGGGAACTAACCTGAATCTTCTACTCCAGTTAACCTCCTACTGTAGGGTTACAGGACAAGGAATGGAACCTGTGAAACCACTTTGTTGTACTTGCTGCAGCTGATCGAGCCAGTCATGTACTGGAATGTGGGAGGTTATCACATGCCTCTCTCCATCCTCTGGCAAAACAACCTTTACTCCACTTATGTCTCTGCTTTCCTCTCATTCCTCTGTTGACCTCTGGTGTTTATAAGGCTCTGGATGCTTAATATATTTGGGTTTTAAACACTCCTTTAATTTAATTATTGTTTTCAAATCTGGTTTACTCTTAAATGTGGAGCAATTCTTGTGATGTTTAATATATGATTAATAAAATATTTTAGAAGTTATTAAGTTGATCATAGGAAGATCTAATTTATGACTTGGTTCCATTTATTACTTTTTAACTTCTACTGGAAGCTGATTGCTTGGAAAAACAGTATTTTTTTTTTCCCTCCTGCTGCTTTGCTTTTGGAATGGTACTTGTCCAGAAAAACAAATCCAATTTCAATTGCTCAGAAAACTTATCTTTTCATATTATTGGCAAAATTGTACAAAATTAAGTAGGACAATGTAATTAGCCAATTAAGTCTGACCTTTTCTGCATTTGCATTTTCTCCATCAGATTTTGTTATCTGTACCTGGTCTGCCTTTTTTTTCACACAAATAATTTCAGGTTTCAAAGTTACAGATCTAACAGTTGTTAAATGTTAAAGAATTTATGTTGTCACACATTCCCTTAAAAGAAAATGAAATCTTCAGCACATAATCTCCCTGCCCCCAAATCCTTATCTCAATAGAAACAATAACAACGAAATTTATTTATTACCTGCCTTGTTTCTCCTCTTACTCAAATGCTGTTATGGGTTATATCTCTGGTCTCAACTCATTCCCTGTGGGTGGAAGGCATCCTCAAGGACCTGAAATGATATTCTGTGTGTAGGTTCTAATTACTCCTTTGGCCTAATGATATGCTTCAAATAAGGTTATGTGTTGAATGTGTTCTGATTATCAATAACTTTTTGTTTTTCTAAGTTTATGTTGAATACATTTATACTCATCATTGTGTTAAATGCTTTACATACATTATCCCTTTTCATTCTAATTACAGTGCTATTTACTTCATTTTAAAAATAAGGAAACAGATTTAGAGATATATCTTGTTTAAGTAAGATAAAAGATCATAATTGGAAAACGGTGGAAGAAGGAATAAAGCCCATGTATTTTAAAATCCAGAGCCTTAATATTTATGCTATATTGCAAGTCTGTTTTTTTAAAAATAGAACTTTGTTTTTCTGTTCTGCTACCAGTACCCTCTTCTCACATCCTCCCCCACCCCGCCTTGCCAAGTAAGTTGCAAAAACAGTGGGAGAATCTTAAATAAAAAGACAAATCCAAACCATGTGTATTAAAACATCAAAGGGGAACAAAGAACTGGCAGCAAGACTGACAATATACCTACAACTTCAGAAAGTCCACAACCATCTGAAAATTTCAACAACAGTAGTACTAACTTTAAAAGAAAAAAATTATGAAGTAGTTATGTGAGAAAAGTATCTACTATGATGCTCAAAGACTATTTAGATCTTGAAAGCATAATAGGGGAATAAAAATGTCATTGGAAGCAATAAATTGCAAAATTTATTCAGAAAAAAATAAGTTATAATAGAAATATATCTCTAAAGGAATATGAAGTCACAGCTAAAGCATACAAAGATAGTGCTAAAGAAATTGATTTATTCATATAACAATTCTTCATTGAGTACTTACCACTAAGTTCTGGGTCCTGGGGATACCGCAGTGAACAAAACCGTGAAAGCTGCTTCACTTACAGAGCTTATACCCTAGAGAGGGAAGATAGATGACAAACAATTTAAAATATATATATCAAATTTTAGGTAATAATGAGTGCTATAGGAAAACATATCATGATAAGAGAAACATTATCTTTGGGTTGGGGTCAAGGTTGCTATTCTGTATAGGGTTGTCAGGAAAGGCTTTGTTGATAATGTGACTTTTGCACAGATAGCTGAAGGAAGTGAAGCAGCAAGCCACGTGGACACTGAAGGAAGAACGTATTAGCCAGAGATCAGTAAGTGCAAAGCTTGTGAGGCAGGAGTGTGTGTGCCTGTTTGAGGAATGTCAAGGAGAATTTACTCCTATAAAGTGAGGGGGATAAATACAGGAAGTGAGAGAGATACAGAGAACATGTCATGTAGGGCCATGAGGTCATTGTAAGGATTTTACTATAAGGAAGAGGAGATGCATTTGGAGGGGTTTGAACAGGGGAATATCATAATCCAACGTATGTTTTAACAGGGTCATTCTAGTTGCTATGTTGAGGATCCACTGTGGAGGGCGAGGGAAGAAGCAGAGAAATCCTCTAAGAGGTCATTGTAAAACTTCATGAAGGAGATAGTTGGCCTGGGTGGGGTGGAAATGGTGAAATTTTTGAAATACTTAAGAAGAATAGAAAGGTTCCTTGTGAGATGTGAGATGTGAGAAGAAGAGAAGCTGCAAAGATTACTGTAAGGTCTGTAATGAGATTGACTTAAAGAAGAGATTTGCCATTTACAATGGGGACAATAGGAAGAATAGGTTTGGGTATTGGATATCCAAAGAGGAGATGTCTCTGCAAACTGAAAATTCAAGGGAAATGCCAGGGATTGAGGGAAAACGTGGCACCTGTCAATATATACATGAAATGTAAAGTTACAGGACTGTATGAGATCATAAAGGGATGGGGATAAATAGAGCAGGAAAGAGGTCCATTGGCTCAGTCTGTGGAATTCTAACATCTGGAGGTCCAAGAGAGGCAGTTTCCAGCACAGGAAACTGATACACAGCCATCAGGGAGGTAGGAAGATAACCTGGAGAGGGGTTTCCTTGAAACTCAGAGGAGAAAGAAATCTAGAAAGAAGGTACGATCAGTGGATCAAATGCTGTTGTGATGTATAAAATGAAGTCTGAGAATTGACTACTAGATGTGAAATCACTGATCACCTCGACAGAAGCAGTTGCAGTAAAACAGTGAGGACAGAATTCTAAGTGGAGTGGTTTCAAGAGAGAATAATAGGAGAGAAGGTGGAGACAGCCAGTGCATATAGATAGCTTCTTCAAGAAGTGTTTATAAAAAGGGAAGCATAGAGATGGGATGCTCACTAGAAGGGGAAGTAGGGTAATTGTTTTTTCTTTTTATAATGGGAGATAGTACAGTATAATTACAGAATGATCTAGTAATGAGGAAATTTAATGACTTAGGAGTAGGAGGAAATTTAATGAGGAAATTTAATGACTTAGGAGTAGGAGGGGACATTTCCTAGTGTGATGTCCTTGAGTTGGTGAAAGGGGATGTGTCCTGGTATACTAGTTAGGGTTAGGAAGGAGCTAGGAGTTGGTTAGCTAGGAGTATGTATGATTCTTTTATAGTGGCAGGAGGAAAGTCTGAGTATAGCAAAGGGGAGATGTGGTGGAATGATACGGAAGTTCGCACCGTGAAGTTTCTCTCTGAAATACATAGCATATTGTCAGGTCCAGGGTCAGGTTCCAACCCATGCTGAGGTCTGAAGAGAGGGGGTGGATGGGTGACAAATAGCTTAAAGAACACTTGGGGGACCATAGGTGGGTGAAATATGGCTTTATTCAGCAGCTCTTTTACACTGTCTGTCTCTGTCTCAGCTGCTTGCTCCAGCCACTCCCATGCACAGCTGCACAGCTGGCTCTCCCTTCAGGGTCAGCAGCTTAACTCTTTCCCTTTGGGTGCAGGCAAACTGAACTGTGTCCTGACTCCCCGCTGTCTGTCTGCAAGACCGAGAGCTCTGGCTCTCTCTCTCTCTTTCTCTGGGCATGAGCATGCCGGTACAATGTCAACAGGGCAGTTATACCTTTTACAGACAATAGTAGCTTAGAGCCAAATGATGAGCCTTCCCGTGTTACGGCTACATAGTGTGTGCCTGTGCTCCAATCCCGCTGAGCCATGCAGGATGTTTACCTTGCCTGTGCCTGCTTGGCTGCAGCAGAGCCATGTTTCTTACACTCCACCTGCTAGACTGAGGGAGTCTTTTTAGTGGGGACCCATGCACATAGGACAGCACCCTGGACCCATAGACCACAGCAACAATACAGGGAGCAACAATCTACTAATAATATTCCTGCTATGCTACTTATGATGATGAGAGCCCAACATAGGTTAGAGTCCAGAGATGCCCACCATCTCTGCAGGGGCTCATCACTAAGGTGTTTAATCACCTTAGCCTCCTGTGATATGCCTTGGAAAGCTGCCGTTATGTTCTGGTAGTTATCAGGAATAAATGTACAACATTGTGTCCCTATAAAGGCACAGGTGCCACCTTGGGCAGCTGCTAGTATGTCTAAGGCCATCCAGTTTTGCAGCACCACCTTCCTGATCTGAGCAACCTCATCAGTTAGCAAACAGAAAGCAACTTGGGTATATTTCAGGGCCCAAGCTGTGTGCTCTGCAAGGGCTGTAACTTGCATTTCTACAGTAATGACACCTGTTCCAGGAATAGTTATTGCTAAGGGGTAGAGCCACCAGGGGGCCCGTTGTACTCATAAAAACCAGGAATGCAGCACCTACCTCTGTTATATGGGTGACTAGGCAATGTGGGAAACACAGTGGCAGGCACATAAGGTCACCCCCAGGTACAATTTCCAGTCCAATTGTCTGGCAGATATGGCCATCCTGTGTCCCCACAGACCCATAAACTCCCATGGGGCACAAAGCCTGGGGCCCGGCCTTGATAAGGCCACTTGTTCCACCACATCCTTGGTGTGGTAACATGTGTTATGTTTACATAAACCTCAGCAGGAAATCATCCCACAGTGACTTTACCCCTAGTGTTGCTCTATACATTGTGGTACCTGCAATGGGGGCATCGTGTGTTCTCCCATTAGCCAGCACCCTTCATCATGGACACCACTAGTCAGTCAGGGGGCAGGCTTGCCATGGGTGTTGTGACACTCCCTATCCAAATTTCACCATGTTGCATCCTAACCATTGTCCATGGGACCCCAAGTTTCCAGCCATGTCCAGTTCTTCACAGAAACTGAATTCATGTGCCAGGGCAAGCTGTCTGCAGCTGCTGCCGGAAGGGTGGTGCAGATCCAACAGTTGGAGGCATTGGCCACCTTGGCGTAAGTGTGGGCCCAGTCCATGATGCTGTTGGGGCATGTCAACCTACAGCTGAAATGACAAAGCAGGCATAGGTACTAACAAGGGTAAATTATGTCCCTCAGGCAAAATACAGCCTAACTTTTCATCTCTGGATAACAATGCAGCTGTCCTGTGCTGTGGTACCACAGCTTATCAGCTTCCCATGGTTCTTTTGGGTCCTGTACCCACACCAAAGTCACAGGAGAGCTCACAGGAAGTACATATGTCCCCCGGAGGAAGGTCCCTTCCCTGGCTGTTCCTCTACAAAGAGATAATTGTGTAGACTACACATTAAATACCCAAGTAGTAACATGTAAGTCCTACTGCAGACCTTCCCCCCAGGGGTCTAGGATAGCCAGCCATCTTCAGTGAAGGGCTTGGAGGGTCCCATGGGCAATACCAATTTTATTTTGTTTCCCTACCTTTAGGGGTATCGGGGCAGGCAATGACAGGTTACTGTTTGTCCCTGTACCTGGTTGGAGAAGGTCATTCTTGCTCTCATAGATCTGGCCACATGGCCTGGCCCTGCATGGGTCTGTGACTAACTAGGTAATTCTGTAACTTTCAGGTAATTAACCACAAGGTTAAGCCTGGATAAACTGTCCAGCTACTGGCGTAGATTACCATAGGTGTCACCTCCTTGGTGATCACCATCCACACTTCTCTAAGTTTAGCTCATTGGCTGCTTTGTCCACACTTGGTATCAAACCACGTAGTGTCAGTACTAGGCTGGACTGCAGCAGCAAACCAGGGAGCAGCAGTACTCTGGCTAGACCTGTCTGTATACTGTGCCCCATCAGGAATGGGGAGGTGCCTCAGGTCCCACGGCCTTATCTTGCAGTAGGACTATAGGCTTCAAGACCTCTTGTAACTCTGCTACTAAGGAACTTGTACTCAGTGTACTTTGCTGCTTCAAGTAGGCACCCCACTTTGCTCAAGTGGATGTCTGTGCTGTCCCAGTCCGCAGGGTTGTTACTCATGAATGTACCCACCCAGCTGTTGGGTAAGTCGTCTACATGATGACTGTAGCCTGTCCTGCCATGCTTTTATAATCTTAAAGGGCAGCATATGCAGTTACTGTTTTTCCAGTCCGCGTGGGGGGCGGATTGTTATCCATGAACACACCCATTCTGCTGTTACTAACTGCTTTTCTATCAAGGAATACCAGAGCTCAGCTCTCTTTCATAGTTGGGACCAAAAACCTACTGGCATATTCAGGTGCCCTGTGAGCTGCTATAGGCCCTAACTGAAACTATCTGTGGTCACACGTACATCAAGTTCAAATGGGCACTCCTGGCTAACTACCCATAAGGCTTTGTGCCTGCTAAGTATCCTGCTTGGCTACCAGAAAGGCTGTCTCAGCTGCATCATCTCAATCCCAGGCAAGAGGGAAATTGCCATTTCTTTTTTATTTATTTATTTATTTATTTATTTATTTATTTATTTATTTATTTATTTATTT
>NC_045439.1:53929005-54074281 GCF_002776525.5 Piliocolobus tephrosceles | reverse complement strand
TTTATTTATTTATTTATTTATTTATTTATTTATTTATTTATTTATTTTGAGATGGAGTCTCGCTCTGTCGCCCAGGCTGGAGTGCAGTGGTGCCATCTCGGCTCACTGCAAGCTCCACCTCCCAGGTTTACGCCATTCTCCTGCCTCAGCCTCCTGAGTAGCTGGGACTACAGGTGCCCGCCACCTCGTCCGGCTATTTTTTTGTATTTTTTAGGAGAGACGGGGTTTCACCGTGTTAGCCAGGGTGGTCTCGATCTCCTGACCTCGTGATCCACCCATCTCGGCCTCCCAAAGTGCTGGGATTACAGGCTTGAGCCACCGCGCCCAGCCGGAAATTGCCATTTCTAAACCTGCAAGACAATCACAGGTTAGCACAACATCATTAACAAGACCATGCATGACATATGATGGGGCTATGCATATAGCCCTGCAGCAACACTGTTAAAGTCCATTGCCTCCCTTCCATAAAGGCAAACTGTTCCTGGCTCTCTGGAGCAACGTTAATGGAGAATAATGCATTAGCTAAGTCTGCCACAAAGTGGTACTGTTCCAGTTTCGTTGTCAAGCAGTCCATCAAATCCATGATGGAGGATACAGCTACATGCAGAGGGGGTGGTACTTTATTCGGTTCCTGATAATCCACTGTCATCCGCCAAATCCCATTAGCCTTTCTGACTGGCCATACTGGGGAGTTATAGGGGCTATGGGTGCCACACACTATTTGCACCTCCTCTAACTTCTTAATAGTCTCAGTTATCTCCATATGCCCCTGGCAAATGGTATTGACAAGTGGAGGTAACTCATCGGGGTTGTGGCAGAACTTGGGGCTGGTGATGTGTATGCCTATGTAGTACCGGCTTTACTACACGAACTCAGAGTCTGAATTCTCTGGCGGTGGTGTGTAAGCCCATGCAAAATGTCTGCCCCTAGAATATAGTCAGGTATGGGAGAGACATACACAGCATATAGGTGGGCAGCCAAGTGGCCCATGCCAAGATGCAGAGACACAGGTTTCGCTTTCACTGACTGGCCCTCATAACCATCAATAAATGCAGCTTTGCCCGGAAACTTACCCAAGTTCCCATAAACAAGACTGCAGTCTGCACCAGTATCTACCAGTACTAGGACCCACTGTACATTAGTCAGGGACCAGAGGATTGCCAGCTCCACATATGGCCTCTGATCATCTGGTTCCCCCATAAGCCGGGCATCTCGGCCAGTTCCCTAATCAAACAGGAATGGCCCCGCATCCTTGCCTGTCTGCAAATAGTCCTTGAGTTGAAGCATCCAAGTGGGGCTGGGTTGAGCAACATTGTTTTGCCCCCTCTTGGGCATTTTCCAGAATTGCCGCTCCGGGGACAATTGCCTCCACAGAGTCAATAGCATTCCATTGGGTTGCCTGTCAGTTTTCTCCCGAGCAACCCTAGCTGCAATTAAGTCAATCCACATCTGCATGTGGGTCACCTTCTGGGGCCCCTTTTTATCTCCTAGCGTGGTTACCTGTGAATAAGAAGTCTTCACCTTCTTTATGGAACAAACTCCCCAGTCCTGCCAACAGCCTCCTGTCTCCCGGAGAGTTGCCGTAGTAATAGTCACTTCATGTATGCAGTGCCCCACATACAAGGTGAGAACAGTGGCTAGACAGGCAAAAGCACTCAGGGGTGCTGAGCTCAGCATAAGATCCCTCATGTGGGAGATAAAGTGTTCATCATCTGGCCCCAGGTATTTGGATCAAACATAGCCTGCCACATATCCAGCTCACGGAGTACCTGCACCAAATCAGTACACGGCAGCTATCTACTGACAGTTTCTGCTATTTCACCTGCATCAGTTCAGACTGTAATTAAAGAAGCCAGCTTTTTCATCTTGGAGGTGGAGCAGGAAACGCCTCAGCTCCTTCATCGCAGAGATGGAACATTCAGGCAGGGAGGGGCTCCCCTGGATGGTGCTGGCATTGCTTACCTAACTCCCACAACTCAGTAGGGGTATAAGCACAATAAGAGGTGTGTTGCACCACTGTGGGGGGTCCCTGGGCTCTTCCCTGGGGTCCCATCAGATGTTCATATTCTACCTTCTGACAGATCATGGGGTGAGCCCACAGCGGGGGAGCCTCCTCCTCCTTGGCATCAGACCTAACGGGAGTTTCCAGCTGAGAGAATGGGCTCAAGGTTGCACTCACAGCTGTTGCTAACTCCTGTTCTGGACTGTTTATCTGGGCCTCTAAGTACCCTGCTTGTGCCTAGAGGTCCTTCACCCCCAGGTTTTGCTCCAAGCTGTGAATTTGGGTCCCCACCCACGTGGCTTGTGCCTGGAGGTCCCTTACCTGGGAAGCCTCGGGTAGGGACTGAGCATGTACTTTCCACAGTGCTGTCAAAAACACGCATCCAACTCTACTAACGAAGGTGTGTTCCTTCTCAGTGCTGTGTGCTTCCAGCTGCTTCAGTACTTTCTCTATACTCTTGGTAGACCTGTCCACTGCCTCCCATATTTCTACTGGGGCCTATCCTAGCAGCACCATTTCCACTGGGTACCACAGCCAGTGCTGCGCCACACAGCTGACCTGGGAGCCCTCAGTGGCTGAAGACCCACTCATCTCATCCTGCCGACTATGCCAACTTTCAGGTCTAGGGTCAGGTTTCAGCCCATGCTGAGGTCCAAAGGGAGTGGGTGGATGGGTGGCAAATAGCTGAAAGAACATATGTAGATGAAATATGGCTTTATTCAGCAGCTCTTTTACACTGTTTTTACTCTGTCTCGGCTGCTTCCTCTGGCCACTCCCAGGTACAGCTGCACAGCTAGCTCTCCCTTCAGGGTCAGCAGCTCAACTCTTTCCCTCTGGGCACAAGCAAGCTGAGCTGTGTCCTGGCACCCCCCTGTCCATCTGCAAGGCTGACAGTTCTGACTCTTTCTCTGGGTGTGAGTGTGCCTGTACAGTGTCAACAGGGAAATTATACCTTTTACAGACTATAGTGACTTACAACCAAATGATGAGGCTTCCCATGTTATAGCTACATAGTGTGTGGCTGTGCTACAATACTGCTGAGTCATGCAGGATGTTTACCTTGCCTGTGCCTGCTTGGCTGCAGTGCAGCCATGTTCCTTACACAAGGTCATGAACTGATTTATGTAGAGAAGGAAGGAAGTTGAAGGTGAGAAGAGAAGGTGTGATCACTGGAGTAGAGAAATGCAGTAGGGTTCCCTACTTGAGATTAGGCATGAATAATTTAAATCAAGACGAATCAGTGGGTTTATGTGCTTTTCTCTACCTTCATTTAGCTACAGGTGCAGAGTAGCTCACAGTTTACATCACAAATGGATTTAGGATTAGAGGACAAGGAGGTTGAGGGTATGTGGTAGGGACTGACTAAAATAATAGTTCATGGCAGCTAAGATAGATATAGGGGGAAGGGAAGCAATGAATAAAAGCATGATCTATGGTTATGGGTAAAAACATGGCCTAGGGTAGGTCCACAAGAGTGTTTAACTGAGGCCAGGAGCAGTGGTTCATGCCTGTAATCCCAGCACTTTGGGAGGCTGAGGCAGGTGGATCACCTGAGGCTAGGAGTTTGAGACTAGTCTGGCCGACATGGTGAAACCCCATCTCTACTAAAAATACAAAAATTAACAGGGTTTGAAGAGAAAGGTGAACATTTATCCACATTTTAGACACAGGTACAATGACTGTGGGAAAGAAAACAGCTGCCACCTGAGGGGGCTGAAGGGAAATCAGTAGCCTCAGTAAAAAGATAGTTTTCTTACTTATTCATTTTTTTAGAGACAGGGTCTCACTCTGTTGCCCATGCTGGAGAGCCGTGTCATGATCATAGCTCACTGCAGCCTCAGACTCCCAGGCTCAGGTGATCCTCCCACCTCAGTCACCAAGTAGCTGGGACTGTAGGTGCATGCTACCACACCTAGGTTTTTTTTTTTTTTTTTAACTTTGGTGGAGACAAGATCTCACTGTGTTACTCAGGCTGGTCTTGAACTCCTGGGCTCAAGTGATCTTCCCACCTCAGCCTCCCAAAGTGCTAGGATTATAGGCATGAGCCACCGTGCCTGGCCTAGAGACAGTTTGCAATTAGAGCAACAAGGTAAAAGGATTATTCCGAGAAGAGATTGTATTTACAGGTGGTTCAACTGATAGTGGCCTGTCAATTCCAGAGGGAATAGTTGAAAGGTTTTGAAAATTGGAGAAAGGAAGAAATGGAATCCAATTAAGAAATGTACAGCTCTATAAGGAGATGAAAGTGTGGGGAGATAATCTTGGGATCCAGAAGATGACTTACATAAATGGAGATATTGGAAATGATGGCATTGGCTATTGTAGTCTCAAAGTGAAGCACGATGGTGAGGATCCGAGCATTGAGGTGGAAAGGTCAGGATATGACAAGGTTGTGTGGAGCTCTGGGGCACATTTGGAAAATTTATTAGCAAAGCCATCAAGGTTTGGAGTTTGTTTGAAGGTTTTCGATTATGGATTCAATTTCTTTGCTAGATCTAGGACTCTTCACATTTTCAATTTCTTCTTTTGTCAGTTTTGGTAAGTTGTATTTTTCAAAGAATTTGTCCATTTTATCTCATTTTTCAAATTTGTTTGCATTAAGTTGTTAATAATAGTTTTTTTTTTTTTTTTTTTTTTTTTTTTTTTTGGGTCTCACTCTCTCACCCAGGCTGGCATGCAGTGGTGCGATCTCAGCACAATGCAACCTCTGCCTCCCAGGTTCAAGCAATTCTCCTGACTCAGCCTCCCGAGTAGCTAGGGAGTTTTTGTATTTTTGTATTTTTAGTAGAATCGGGGTTTCACCATGTTGGCCAGGGTGGTCTCAAAGTCCTGATCTCAGGTGATCCACCTGCCTTGACCTCCCAATGTGCTGGGATTACAGACATGAGCCACCGTGCCCAGCTATATCATTTTTAAACCCCTCACTTATATATACTATATGCCCAGTAAATATTTATTGAGTGAATGTTGTTCACTAATATAAAGTCAGAAAAATGTTTGATCTGCCAGTAAGTAGTTTCATGTTGATAATTTAGGTTTACCTTGTAAAATTGCTTAGGTTTATAGAAAAGGAAACACAAAAGATGGAATATAATTTCTATTCGAGATCACATAATTTATATTTCTTAGTATCTTCTATTATGTTTATACATTTCAGTTGTATAAAATAAACAGAAAACTCTTTAGATCTGAATATTACAAATCTTTAAATGGAATTTTGAAAAATATTTTGGAAAATGCTGTCCTTGCATTTAGGGAGGGTACCCCACATTTAGAATTGTTCAAAAGTTAAATTCTAGTTATGAAATTCTCCCTTTAAAGCAATCTTTGTTTTCTTCAGCTCTTCTCTTTACATTTAATATAAATTAGTTTTCTGAAATCTAATATTTTAAGGTAAAATTTCAAGAGTCACCTCTTGTTGCCAAATAATACCTTCTTCCTTACACGTAAGCCTAAGTATCACTATTAATGGAAAAGAAAATGTGTGTTTCTAATGCTGCAATTATGGTGCTTGATTTTGGAGGAAAGTCATCAATTTGGCAAGAAAATTCTACAGCAAAACTTATCTTTCACTAGATAGTGGACAAAACACTGTCTTTGTGTTCAAGATCAAAATGTTCCTGCTTTCTTGAAGTAAGTTTCCTCTTTCATTTTTAATGGCATGATCCAATTATTTTGATATGTTGATAGCAAAGTGTCTTTGGTGTATCAAGTATAATGCTTAATTGTTTGCATCCTATCAAATGTAATGCCACCATTAAATTTTTCCCTTAAATCACTCAAGTACTCAAGCAGCTAATAAAAAACCCAATTGTTAGTCTTATTGTAAAAAGAGTCCCAGGAAGTTGAATTGGCAATCAATTGTTTCTGTAAATTCGTTCTTTACCAAATAATTTCTTAAGTTCACATATATCTAGTGGAGAGAAGATACAGGAAGCCACCTGAGCTTTCTGAAAGGCAGGAACCTTAGACTATTCAGGGTGATAAACTATATGGTTCTATGTTATTATATACTATATCATTTAATTTTTTTACTCAATGTATGGTAATGGTCCTGTTATGGTCTGGCATCTTCTGGGCACTTACTTCAACTTTAGAACTTAATACTATTCCAGGGTTAGATTCCAGAGGTAACATAATGACAAAAGTAAATGAGGCTGGCAGGGTGCACTGGCTCATGCCTGTAATCCCAGCACTTTGGCAGGCAAAGGTGGGTGGATCACCTGAGGTCAGGAGTTTGAGACCAGCCTGGCCAAAAAGGTGAAACCCTGTCTCTACCAAAAATACAAAAATCAGCCAGGTGTGGTGGCATGTGCCTGTAATCCCAGTTACTCAGGAGGCTGAGGCAGGAGAATCGGCTTGAACCTGGGAGGCAGAGCTTGCAGTGAGCCGCGATTGCACCACTGCACTCCAGCCTGGGCAACAGAGCGAGACTCCGTTTCAAAAAAAAAAAAATTATCAATATCATCTGAGAGTTTATTCAAAATGCAAATTTTTAGGCTTATTGAATCAGGGTCTATGGTGGGTTCTAGGAATCTGGTTTTAACAAGCTGTTAAATCAAGTTTAGCCTAAAGCTGCCTCCTTACATATTTTAAGTTTGGCTTAAACTCTTCTCTAGACATCGTTAAGTGTAATCTAAATGGAATTGTAAATACACCGTTCCCTACTCTTGTGCCAACCATTTTGGTCAATCAAATGTGGCCAACTGCTCAAACCATGTTCAAATAAGGCAAACACCAAGCTGTAACCAATCTGACTGTTTCTGTACCTCACTTCTATTTTCTGTATTTAACTTTCCTTTTTCTGTCTTCCACTATGTGGCTGCGCAGGAGTCTCTGAGCCTACTCTGGCTCAGGAGACTGCCCGATTCACAATTGGTTCTTTGCTCAAGTAACTCTTTTAAATTTAATTTGGATAAAGTTTTTGCTTTGTTTTTAAACAAAGCTCTTTGGGTGATTTTGATGTATGCTTAAGTTTAAGAATCTTTGCAGCATTCCCCACCCCTTATTCTAGCAAAAGGTTTGATGGTTATGTTTACAGAAAATTGGTTTGTAGGCCCAGATATCCAGATGTTCCTATTGTTTCAGAATCTCAAACTTGAGTGAACATCGAATTATGTAAATATAGGACTTGTGTTTGTTTTGTGTTGCTATAACAAAATACCAGAGACTGGGTAATTTATAAGGAAAACAATTTATTTTCTTTTTTTTTTTTTTGAGACGGAGTCTCGCTCTGTCACCCAGGCTGGAGTGCAGTGGCCGGATCTCAGCTCACTGCAAGCTCCGCCTCCCGGGTTTACGCCATTCTCCTGCCTCAGCCTCCCGAGTAGCTGGGACTACGGGCGCCCGCCACCTCGCCCAGCTAGTTTTTTGTATTTTTTAGTAGAGACGGGGTTTCACCGTGTTAGCCAGGATAGTCTCGATCTCCTGACCTCGTGATCCGCCCGTCTCGGCCTCCCAAAGTGCTGGGATTACAGGCTTGAGCCACCGCGCCCGGCCAACAATTTATTTTCTTATAGTTCTGGAGGCTGGGAAGTCCAAGATCAAGGTGCTGGCAGGTTCCATGTGAGGGCTACTCTCTGCTTCCAAGATGGCATATTGATGCTTCATCCTCTGGAGAAAAGGAACATTGTGTCCTCTGGTGGAATGTGGAATGGCAAGAAAGGACAAACTCCCTCCAAGCCCTTGTGTAGGAGCATTATTTATTCATTCATAAGGGTGGAGTAACTCAAGGGTTTTCCTCCAAGGGCTTTTTACTTTTGCCATCCATCTATGATGCCTTTGCAATCTAATCTTGCATAATATATAGTCCCACACTGTCATTACAACATCACGATTTACTAGAGTGATTAAAACTTTGTGGTACACTGCAGTATTTCTAGTTAAACTGCAGATGCTTTTAACGTCAACTATAATTGTAAGACATTTTTTCTAAAATATATCTTTCCCTTGATTTATTTAGTAGATTGTAATAAAAATGCTAGATACTTCCTTTGATAATTTGAGATATTAACATATTTCAAAGTGATCCTTATGGATATCGTTGTGTACTACTATTCATAAAGAATATTTATATTAGTGGGCTGAATCTGTACAAATTAGGAAATATTTTAAGGATATAGCAATTTGCTTACCAATTAAGGGCTGGGACTGGTGGAAGCTGTTTGCATAGCTGGGAAAAATCTTTTATCACTGATATTAAAATTGCCAGCTCAAGGGGATATTAAAAAACAGGCCAACTTCTAGTTTGTTTTATCATTGTTTTAAACTTCTGTACAAAAAAAATACAGCCCTTTGTTGACTATACTCATGGCAGAAAAATCCCATGGCCCCATCCTTGGTATACCACTAGGATACAGAGTACCAGAGAGAATAATATAATGAATATCTTTCTACTTATCTTCTGGCTTAGTCAACTCTTAATATTTTATCATAGTGACTTTAGATTTTTATTATAATGAAATAAAACATTACATTTATAACTGAAACTCCTGTGTAATTTTTTCCTCTGTTCTCTTCCTAGAGGTAGCCACTATGTTAAATTTAATTTTCTGCATTCCTATGCATATTTTTATCTTTTATCTTGGTATACATATGCATGTACTGCAAAGCAATATGGCTTCTGCATATCCATAAACAATATAGTATTATTATTATTATTGTTAGTTAGGCTTTTAATTTTGAGGTAATTGTATGTTCACATGCAATTGTAAGAAATAATACAGAGATCCCTTGTACTCTTAGCCCATTTTCTCCCAATGGTAATATCTTGCAAAATTATAGAGCAATGGTTACAACCAGGATGTTGACATTAATATGATGAAGATATAGAACACTCCTATCACTAAAAGGATTCCTCATGTTGCTCTTTTACAGCTACACCTACCTTCCTCTTGCCCTATCCATTCTTTAACCACTGGCAACCACGAATCTGTCCTCCATTCCTAGAATTTTGTCATTTCAGGAATGTTATGTAAATGGAATCATATGGTATGTGTAACCTTTTGATATTGGCCTTTTTTCACTCAGTGTATTTCTCTGGAGATTCATCCAGGTTGTTTCACATATCAATAGTTTGTTCCTTTCTAGTGATGGGTAGTATTCCATGGTATGGCTATACCATGATTATTTTGTTTTCAGTTTGAGACTATGAAGAATAAAGCTGTAAACATTTGTGTACAGGTTTTTATGTGAACACATTTTCAATTTTCTGGGATAAATGCCCAGCAGTTAATACCGGGTCAAGTGGTAGTTGCATGTTTAGTTGTTTCCCCTTATTTAAAAAAAAGTGGTGAAATACACATAACATTAAATTTACCATCTTAACTATTTTAAAGTGTACAATTCAGTGGTATTAAATACATTTATAATATTGTGCAACTATCACCACTATCTTTGGAACTCTTTGATCAGTGTGTAAAGCTGAAATTATATCCATTAAACATTAATCCAATCCATTAAATTGTTTCCAGTAAATCACCGTTACCCCTGGTAACCACCCTTCTACTTTCTGCCTCTATGATTTTAACTACTCTAAGAACACTAAATGGAATCATGCAATACTTTTTTCTCTTTGTGACTGGCTTATTTCACCTAGCTTAATGTCCTCAGGTTTCATCCATGTGATGAATTTCCTTCCATTTTAAGCTGGAATAGTATTTCATTGTATGTATATACCACATTTTGCTTACCCATTTATTCATCAGTGAACACTTGGGTTATTGCCATGTTTTAGCTGTTGTGAATAATGCTGCTATCAACATGGGCAGACAAATACATGTTGGAGTTCTGCTTTCAAATCTTTTGGGGATATGTACCCAGAAAAGGAACTGCTGAATATATGGTAATTCTTTTTAAATTTTTGAGGAATTGCCATTTGTTTTCCACAGAGGCTGCACTATTTTACATTTCCACCAATAGTGCACCAAGGTGCTGATTATTCCACATCCTTGCCAACAATTGCTATTCTCTGTTTTTTTTTATAGTAGCCATTTTAATGGGTGTGAGGTGGCATCTCACTTTAGTTTTAATTTGCATTTCCCTAATGATAAGTGGTATTGAGCATCTTATATGCTTATTGGCCATTTGTGTAACTTCTTTGAATAAATGTCTGTTCAAATCCCTCATCCACTTTTGAATTGTTTTTGTTGTTGAGTTTTAGGAGTTCTCTATATACTGGATATTAATCCCTTGACAGCCATAGAATTTGCAAATATTTTCTCCCTTTCTGTGAGTTGCCTTTTTACTCTGACAATGTTTTTGATGCTTAAAAATTTTTTAATTTTCATGAAGTTAAATTTATCTATTTTTTTCTTCTGTTGCCTGTGCTTTTGGTGCCATATCCAATAAATCATTGTCAAATCTAATGTGAAGCTTTTCCTTATGTCTTCTTCTAAGAATGTCAAGTTTTAGGTCTCACATTTAGGTATTTGATCCATTTTGAGTTAAGTTTTCTATATGGTGTTTGGTAAGGGTTCAACTTCATCATTTTGCATGAGGATATCCAGTTTTCCTGCTACCACGTGCTGAAAAGACTGTCCGTTCCCTATTGAATGGCCTTGGCATCTGTGATATTGTGATTTATAACAAGAAATATAGACTGTATTAGATTTCCATTCTTATTTCCTGACATACAACTCCTAAAATGCTTGGAATCTCCAAAGTGATGTGTTTTTTTGTATACCCGTGCATTGACTGATGACTGGAAGTCCCTAGGTAGTTACAGGATGGGGGCTAGTCACCAGAAAGACCAAGGCATGATTAGAGGATTGGAACGTTTGCCTCATCTTCCAACCCTCAGGGAGAGGAAAGGGGCTGAAGATTAAGTTGATAACCAATGGCCAATAATTTAGTCAATCAAGTCTATTAAATGAATCCTCTATAAAATTCCAAAAGAAACTGAATCAGGGGAGCTTCCTGATAACTGAACATGAGGAGTTTCCTGGAGGGCAGTGCCCCAGAAAGGGCATGGAAGTTCTGTACCCCTTCCCCCCACCTTCCCTTATGCATCTCTTCATCAGGTGTCCATCATATCCTTTGCAATATCCTTTATAATAAACTAGAAAACATGTTTTCCTGAGTTCTGTGAGCCATCCTGGCAAATTAATCAAACTTGGGACATGGGTCATGGGAACCCCAATTTATACTCTATTGGTCAGAAGTATAGATGACAATCTGTTACTTGTGTCTGAAGTGAGGGCACTCTTGTGGAACTGAGTTCTCAACCTGTGGTATCTGATGCTATCTCCAGCTAGATAGTGTCAGAATTGAATTGAGTTAGGGGACACCAAGCTGGTGTTCCGTAAAGAATCTACCAAAGACTTGGTTGCTTGTGGGGAGAAATCCCCACCCACATTTTGGTGACTAGAGGTCACAGAAGTGATCTGTGTTTTGAGTAGAATAAAAAAACAAGTGTTTTTCCTCCCAGAGCACCCTTGTTAAAAAAATCATTTGACCACATATGTGAGGGTTTATATGCCTGCCTTTATGCCAGTGTCATACTGTTTTGATTACTGTAGCTTTATAGTAAGTTCTGATATTAGAAAGTGTGAATCCTCCAGCTTTGTTCTTCATTTTCAAGATTGTTTTGACTTTTCAAGGTCCTTTGAAATCCCATATGAATTTTAGAATTAAAAAAAGAATTCTGCAAAATCTCTCATTGAAATTTTAATAGAAGTACATTTCAACATGACATTTGGGGGGACAAATACCCAAAGTATATCAACATACATTTAGGGATGATGGTCATCACCTGCTCTAGCATTATAAGATTTAAATGTCATCAGAGACAAACCATTCATACAAAGACTTGGAAACACCTTTCCTAGCTATGGTTCTCTGGGCAGTTGCATCTCACAGGAGTGGCTTCTTCCACCTGGGTCCACCATTTTGATGCATTTGTCATCATCTTTCATCATCATCATCACAGCAGCTAATATTTACTAACCCTTACTATTTTCCAGGCACCATGTAAATTACTTTACGTGCATTATTTTACTTATTTCTCATAACAACCTTATAAAGTAGGTACTATAATTTATCTCCATTTTATACTCAAGGAAGCCAAAACCTAAAACAAATTAAATGCTAGCTCAGAGCAACTAGCCAGAATTCAAACTCAGGCAGTCACAGCCCAGCTTCCAAGCTCTTAACCACTGTGCTGCATTGCATTTCTTTATTACTTTATGATTATTTTTTAATTTGCAAAAGGAAGAGATAGAAGTCTAATTATAAGAATGTCATTTATATAGCATCAAAGAAAAATCAGGAGCATTTTCAATAAAAATCTCTACATTGTGTGTGATTTAAAATCCTTAGTCATTGACTTAAGGTCAAGATAGCATGCTTATCCATTAGTTGTTTCTCCTCCCACCTTCAAAAATTATTAATATGTAAACATTCTTAAAAGTGTGGAAACATGCCATAATGTAACATTATTTTGACATATTCCTATCTTTATTCTTATGGATGTCTTTTGCTTTTACTTGTTGCAGTTTTAGTGTACATATAAGTTTTTTTTTAAGATTAGCAATTATAAGCATGTTTCCATACTATATAATCTTTATAATGATCATTTGAGTAGATGTGTTATAATTTACTTACCCATTCTCCTACTGTTAGACATAACACTTGCACAAATCACTTTCAAAGAACATTTTCATGCATATTACTTTTTCTTTCATTTGGGTTATTTTCCCAAGATAAATTTCTTGTGGGGGGAAATTACTAGGCCAGTGGGCTGATCATTTCTATGGTTTCTTATACTGTTTAATATCAGACACATGGTTGGAATTGGGAGTGCTGACTGAATCAGAGCCAAACGAGGTCATTACCGCACTGTCTCTATAGAGATATTTTCATGACGTATCAATATATTGCCAACAATTGATGTTAATTAGAGGTTTACTTGCCGAATGTCTTAACTTCTTGGCATTCTCTGTGGTTGTTCTAATGGTTGATGTGGTTAGGTTTGGTGCATGACCCCACGTCTATCTGAGATTTATACTCCTTGAATTGTAATAATGTTCAGTGTACATTTTAATCATTGAAATAATTATAGGTTTTTAAAATTCCTCTGGAAAACAATTATTTGTTAGCATTTTTAAAACCTCAGGGGACAAAATAGAATTAAATGAAGGGAAAATAGAACACAGAGATGTGGACAAAGGGAAGTGTCATGACATGCTTCTGATCTTTGTCCAATTGTGCCCACCCTGCTGTGCTGCTGACCATCACACTAATCTATTAGGGCTTCACAGGGGAGCACGAGCCTTGTGTTCATGACTTGCTGAACTGATTTCTGGGAGAGTTTGGATGATATGCAAGTGACTAGCTATATATGCATGTGCCAAATTAGACAAACCTCCTTCAGTTTCAATTGGATGGTCCTACCTACCCATTTTTTGCTCTTGTACTTCTTCAGCTTAGCCAGCAGGCCTTGAACCCTAATGTAGCACCCCAAGTGAGCCACTCTCTTGGTGCTGTGGTCGTGGCCTCTGTTGAGGCACCCTGGCTCTCATAACTCATCCCTTTGCCCCGGAACCTTGATCGGCAACTCTTCCTTATTAGGGAAAGCATGTATCACTAAACTGTTGTTGGAGACTGAAGCCAATATTTTATTATATTTTTAGAGATACCAAACTTAAGATATTAAGCAATGACATCAGGCCCAATATCAGATTTCTCAATGAGACATTTTGAGTGTGGGTGTTTGGTTGTTTCCTCATTTTACACTCTGTGAAGGTTAATGTCACATGTTGTCTTATACATTGCCTAAGCTTCCTGCTAATGACTGTTTGACTTTAGTTGTTGCTTATAGCTGTTCAGGTGCAGATCACCTGCTCCTAACTTCTCCAATGGCTACTTGCTCTGTCTTTTGTACTCAAAACCCAAGAGTTGGATATTTTATCTTTCTAGTTCTACTTCTCATTGAGCCCATGGAGGTCTCCTGGCCTGACGCTCCTATGGTCAATGGTGACAAGGTAAAAATGAGGTGTGAAAGAGACCCTGGTGAATATCCCATCACATAACTGCCTATGTTGATTTACTGTTTCTTGCCTCTTCGTTGACAATTGATGCTTCACTCCATTTCCTCAGCTGCTGCTTTGCCTTATTATAATGGTGATTATGGTATTCTAGCCTGGCTATGTTGCTTCTAAGTAAACACCTCTCTCGTTTCAGCCTGGCCCCAAGTTCTTCCTAACCTGATGCTGTTGCTGATATGGCTAGTGTTTTTCGGCCGGCATAGCCTTGGTCAGCTAGAGCTGAGGAGCACTTGCCAATTTCCTTCAGGCACCACCCAGTCTATATTGCTTATTTAGGATACAAGTTTGGTCCACAGGTGTTTGAGTTTGCAACCCTTGAACAGGCTTTTTAGCCTCACACCTGCATGTCTGCAGGCTCTCTGCCCACTTGTATTTTCCTGAGTTCCCAGGACTATATCTTATATTTGCGACAGTTGTTTTTGTGGCCTTGTTTTTGCCACTCTGAGCTAGGTGCTGCCACCACAGCTGCTGTTAATGGTGCTCTCTTGGGTACAGATCTTTACCATTGACGCCAGCCACTGGCAATAGGCTCAGTGCTGTAATGGTTCTAACTTTCCCATAAGTACAGGGACACATTCTTTCTTTCTTCAGTATCGTGCTCTGTTAGAGGGGTCTCCAGGTAAAATTGCTGGGCCTTGCATAGTTTAATGAGCGCTCTGCAGTTTCACATTCCCGGGGGTACCTGGACCCCTCCCTGGGGCTGGGTTAGGCCAGGATCAAGCAACAGCAGCCATTTCTGCATCTTGAAACCAGCGCTCCCTTCTGTGTGTTAACCCTGTGGAGGAGTCTGGATTCTTTAGGATGATTTTTTCTTTTTTCAGAGGCCCCGAAATGGGACATTTTGCAATTCAAATCTGTTAGATCTCCCTGCTCCACCTCGGAGTTCCCACAAGTTTATGTATTTCCGAACCCCACTTGTGGTTTTCAACTTTCTTCCCAGGAAGCCTCTCAGCCTCCCTGAAAACTGGAGAATGCAATAGATATGCTGAAGGCGGGGAGGGGGGTGTCTAGCCTTACCTCCATAGTCCTGAAATGTATTTACATGTTAATCTCAACCCCAGACAGAATGCCTTTATGAGCACAGCACCTGGCTCCCCCAAACATACTGTAATGATGTATCTGATTTGCATTGGTGCCCCCTAAGTGCCTGGCACAGGACTTTGTGCATAATTGGTGTTTGGTTTATGTTTTAATTGGATGATTATGGTTAACAATGTTTTCTGGACTAGAAAGATGGAGACCAGCACCCAAAGATGTCACAATAAGTGCATGTCACCTGATATGAAATAAAAATTGGCTTAAAAACAGTTTGTTACCATAATGCTATTTTAAAAATGAATTTGCATAGAGAAAAGACTGAAGGACATATGGCATGACTATTAATAACATTCCAGTGAGCAATAATTATGGTTAACTTTTATCCTTTCTTTTTGATGATTTCCTTCCTTCCCTCCCTCCCTCCCTCTTTCCTTCCTTCCTTCCCTCCCTCCCTCTTTCCTTCCTTCCTTCCTTTCTTCCCCCCTCCCTCCCTCCCTCCTTCCTTCTCTCTCTCTCTCTCTCTCTCTTTCCTTATCTCACTCTTTCCCCTAGGCTAGAGTTCTGTGGTGTGATCTAGGCTCCTTGCAAGCTCTGCCTCCCGGGTTCACGCCATTCTCTCACCTCAGCCTCCCTGGTAGCTGGGACTACAGGCACCTGCTACCATGCCCGGCTACTTTTTTGTATTTTTAGTAGAGATGGGGTTTCATCGTGTTAGCCAGGATGGTCTCGATCTCCTGACCTCATGATCTGCCCACTTCAGCCTCCCAAAGTGCTGGAATTACAGGCATAAGCCACCGTGCCTGGCCGATTTCTACTTTCTTAAAGCTATGACAATAAACATATTTTTCGAATACAATGTTAAATATAATGTCTTACAATTTTATTTTATTATACTTGTGTGTGATTTTAATTAAAGGAAGCAAACAGAATGCACAATATCGAGCCCTCTGAGTTACTCCTGGTAACAGATTGAATTGAAAACAAATGCATGACTAAATGAAGTATATTCCTAAGAAATTCTAATAGAAAAGTATATGAGCCATCTCAGGTATTCCAGCAGGAGGAGAATATCAGGAGGTAATAACACTTATCAAAGGAATAGAGTGTTGGCATCCTTTTTTTTTTTCTTTTTTGAGACAGAGTCTTGCTCTGTCACCCAGGCTGGAATGCAGTGGCGCAATCTTGGCTCACTGCAACCTCTGCCTCCTGGGTTCAAGCAATTCTCCTGCCTCAGCCTCCCAAGTAGCTGGGATTACAGGTGCCCACCACCACACTTGGTTAATTTTTTGTATTTTTAGTAGAGATGACATTTCGCCATGTTGACCAGGCTGGTCTCAAACTCCTGACCTCAGGTGATCTATCTGCCTTGGCCTCCCAAAGTGCTGAGATTACAGGCATGAACCACCGAGCCTGGCCTGGCATCCTTTACATAACAGAGAATGAGTAGCTTTTCATTATGCCATATGTACACAGGGGTAAGAAAAAACAAAACAGAGAAATATTCACATGGAATCTCAAATAACCTTTGTGCCAAGGAAAAGTTATTTTTATTAGGGGAATCCTATGAAATACTTTTTCTCATTGTGATCCCCATCATTGTTATTGTCATCATTTGTGATAACAGCAGTATATCATGGTGAGGAAGGCCTTGGCCTTGGCATTCCACAGGCAAGTTTGAATCCTGGCTCTGTTACTCACCCTGTGACTCTCAACCAATCATTTAACTTTCTTATTGTCAGCTTCTTAATTTTTAAACTGGTAGATAATAATGCCAACTTGATATGGTTCTTGTGAGGATTGAGGTAACTCATAAAAAACATAATGCTTTTGGCATGTGATAAGCATTTGATGTACACAAGTGCATATTGCTATTAAGGATAACGATAGGAATTGTTGGTATCATTTATTGATACCTATTATATCCAGGGAATTATTTTATTTCCTTTATGTTTTTCTTTCACTTATTCCTTAAATCAGCTTTTGATATGAATGAGAAAACTTGAGTCCCACAGAGTTTAAGTTAACCTGCCCAAGGTAAAGAAAGTGGTAATAAAAAAGCTACAGCTGACATTTGGACCTATATCAATCTGATTCAGATTTTTACTCAAGTAGTTCAATATTCCACAGAATGAAGGTTTGACATGTACTATTTATATAGTGATTTATTTTGGGTAATTACCGATAATAAACTTTGACTAGCTTTTCAGCGAAACTTTATGGTAGAAAAAATATTTATCTGACCACCAGAGGGCGCTTGACCAAAGTTCTGTAGTTAACACTCACCACTCAGAACCTCTCACATCGTTATATTCTACAGCGAAATAATTTGCCAGGTTCCATGTAGATAAAGCAGCAAAAGGCAGCAGTCCATACAATGAAGTAAATGTGTTTATTTTTGAAATAGAGTCTGTCTTAGAGTCAGACTACGGGAATCCGGGAATACGGGAATCCCCTTTTGGACTATTTTCGGACATCCTTCCTTAAGCACACAATTATTTTAATGAATGCAATCCATTTTGATTTGTATTGAAATAGCATCTGATTTAATAATTTGATGGTAACTTTCAGCTTAATCAGATTTTCATTAATTACTTGAAGGTATTTAGTTAAATACTTGAAACTTGAGGTTTATGGTAGAAGTGGCAAGTAGCCATTCATTCTGGCCACACAGTAAGCAAGGTCATCTACTTCATTGCCCCCAAAGGAACTGACCTATGTTTTGTAAAGACAGTTTGATTAAATAAAAGTAATTATGTCATCATTTAACATGCAGTTTACCAATTGAGCAGGTGTAGGGAGTATTATTTTCACTCTGTCGGTCTTGGGAATTTCTGAAGTTTATAAGTGTACAAAATCTGTTCTTCTAGGCACTTAACCTGTAGCACTTTGTGTCAGTTGTAATTACAAGGACATGCACAGCCATTCCTGTATTTGCAACCTGCTTAGAATATCTGCAGTTTAAATTTGCCAATGGAGAAATCATCCTGTATTTATGTATTCTGTTAACAGAATAAATATGCAATGAGAAGAATAAATTCTTATTTATTAAGGATCTGATTGTACAGTTTTTAGATCACATGAGTTATTTTGCTCCTCATTTACTCAACAATTATGAGTTGGCACACAGTTTAATAAATACACACTGAATGGATAAATAAGTAAGTGAATGAGTGCTTCTCATATGCAAGGCACAGGTCTAGTTGCTACGGGTAATGTAAAACAAAGCTTACATAGTTTCTGATCTCTAAGAAGTTTATGACATGGCTGGAAGATCAGATGCAAGAAAAAATAAGTAAAATAACACAAGATTTAAGTAACAGTAAAAGGCATCACAAGAAAGATATGGTTAAATTCCAACTGAATACTACAAAGAATGAGTGCCATGAATTTGAAGAAGCAGCTGTGGTCAGGGTAGGCCTTATGGAGGAGGTGAGAGATAAACTGGGCTTAAAATGTGAGAAGATTGGTGGAAGCAGAGGGCACTTTCAAATGGTGAAGGAAGTAGAATGAAAAAAATGGAGTGAACCAAAGCAAGGAAGATGGGAATATACAGCATGTTAGTACATGTGGAGTATGAGAAAGTATACAGGCCCAGGCTTTTCAAACTAGGGCTCTCACCTCCCTGGTGGGAGAGTTGTCCCCACAGTATAAATGGGGAGCACTCCCTCCAATGCCAGTTTCAATGGAAAATATGAAGAAGGAATATTAAATAATTTAACTGGCAGATAAGTTAAATGTTTAATATTAAAACAAATGTGGATGTATTATAACAGAGAGTTGATGAGATAGAAGCCCAGAAAGTTTGTGACTTGTTCAAGGTTGTGTAACTTGTTCAGAGGCCAAGTCTATCTGGAAGGGAGCATTAGGCAGGTTGTTCTCAGTCTTGAATATCATGGTCAAGTGTGTACTTTGCTTTTGCTCTACTATTATGTCCTTTTATATCATTTGACTGCTCATTAACTTCCCTGCCAAAAGGTTGTCAGGAAAAATAATAAAAGGAATTTGAACAAACTCATCACTTTTTTCCTTCTTGTTGATAGTGCTTATATGAGGATTAAGAAAATATGATATCAAAGCTTTAAAATGAAGTTTGAAAATCATTTGTTAGGCCGGGCGCGGTGGCTCAAGCCTGTAATCCCAGCACTTTGGGTGGCCGAGATGGGCGGATCACGAGGTCAGGAGATCAAGACCATCCTGGCTAACATGGTGAAACCCCGTCTCTACTAAAAAATACAAAAAAGTAGGCGGGCAAGTTGGCGGGCGCCTATAGCCCCAGCTACTTGGGAGGCTGAGGCAGGAGAATGGCGTAAACCCAGGAGGCGGAGCTTGCAGTGAGCCGAGATCCGGCCACTGCAGTCCAGCCTGGGAGACAGAGCAGACTCCGTCTCAAAAAAAAAAAAAAAAAAAAAAAAAAAAGAGAAAAACATTTTATTGAAATCTTTTGTGTTTCCTGATCCCTATTGTTAACAGAGATAATATAGTTGGATATAAATAAAATGTACTGTGGTGGCTAATGGGGGGACTATATGTTTTTCAGATCTGGGACACATTTGATTTTTGAGAAGAAATAGATTATTCATTTAGCAAGAAGTACTGGTTGAGTACTGCCAATACAAATACTTTTTTGGGGCCTGAAAAACAATCTTCCATCTTTAACGATGACCTGGCTGAAAAGAAAACCTTGAACCTCAGGTGGGCGGGCTGGATTTCTTTTGCAGTCATAGGGCAAAGCTCTGAAGACATTTCCAGAATATCTCACCAGCAGAATGATCTTAAGGACTGAACTAAAATCTAGAGAAAATGATTGAGAAATGTTGAGTAATTAGTTTCCAAAAGATAAGGATGAGCTTTGGCCTTAAGATTTTAAATGACTTGGGATGAGGAGCAGTGGCTCATGCCTATAATCCCAGCACTTTGGGAGGCTGAGATGGGCAGATCACCTGAGGTCAGGATTCAAGACCAGCCTGGCCAACATGGTGAAACCCCGTCTCTACTAAAAATACAAAAATTAACTGGGTGTGGTGGTGCGTGCTACTCGGGAGGCTGAGGCAGGAGAATTGCTTGAACTTGGGAGGCAGAGGTTGTAGTGAGCGGAGATTGGGTCATTGCACTCCAGCCTGAGCAACAGAGCAAGACTCCGTCTCAAAGAAAAAACAAAAAAGACATGGGACATGTGGTATCCTTTGAAGTACTAATGGCACAACTTGCCTTGAAGATATGGAAAGAGAGCAAAGTGATGTGTGTTGTAGAAAACAGATGCCGCTGATTTGAATGAAGGTTCAAGGTGAGAGCTTGCCACATAAAGCAAACCCATGGACCTAGTCTACCCTGCGCTAACCTGCATCCCCCACCCACACAAACCGTGGAGGAGAATGCCCCCACACATTCTGGCTCTGTTTCCCCTTGTGCTGTGGGAATTTGAGCCTCCTTATCCTCACAAATGGTTCTGAAAGCCCTCAAAAGAGTGTATCACCATTTTCCAATTTCTCCTGTAACAAATTACCACACTCTTACTGGCTTAAAACCACACACACTTATCTTATATAGTTCTGGGGGCTGTAAGTCTAAAATGGGTCGGCAGAGCCATGCTGCCTTGGGAAGCTCCATGGCAGAACCCATTTCCTTGCCTTTTCCAGCTTCTGAAGACTTCCCACATTTCTTAGCTTGAGGCCTCTTTCTATATCTTGAAAGCCAGCAGTGCAGCATCTTTGAATCTCTCGGACCACTGCTTCTGTTGTATCTTCTCTGATTCTGACTCTCCTGCCTCCCTTTTCTAAGGACCCTGTGACTGATTTTCTTGGGCCCACCAAATAATACAGGACAATGTCCCCATTTCAACATCCTTAATCACATCTACAATGTCCCTTTTGCCCTGTAAGGTGATGCACTCACAGCTTCTGGGGTTTAGGACATGGGCATCTTTCGGGGGTCTTCATTCCACCTACCCCAGCCAGTGCTCTGAGAACTAGTTGTTTTGGTCACAGCAGCAGGTCTGTGATTTTATTCTTCTGATACTGGGTCACTAAATGCTGGCTTCATTTGCAGCTGGGGCCTCTTCCTCATCAATGACAGATGCAGCAGCGGTGTCACAGATGCCTCCCAAAGGCACCGTCTCTCTGTGGATGCTGCCAGTCTCCAAGACTGAGGATGGCGATGTCAGCCCTACCACTGCCCAAGGCCACTGCTGTTTTATATTGTTGCCACCACCATGAGGGGGACCAATAATGTTAACGGGTTTCAGCATTTTCTCCATCATCACCCTTGGGACTTGGATGTGAGTCTCCCGGATAAGCTGAGAGACAGTCACCCTGCTTTGTTAATGACCACACCTTCCCTTGAACCCTGTCCCATTAGTTTTGAACCAGCTTCTCTCTTTCCCTTTGGGATCCGTCTGTCCCAGGAGGCTCCTCTGTTCCTCCTTATACCACAGCTCTCCTTTCAGGCTCAGATATTTTGGAATCTCAGTGTAAACACAGCTGGGACTCAGGCTGCCACGTAACACATGCTTCTCTTAGGCTACCTTCCCAAGTGTTTACATTCTGTGCTGGAAGAACTTGGCTCCTTCAAGAAACTCAGGGAAAGAATCAGTACAGTTCCTAATTTTTCACACTTTCTACCTAGTCTAGGATTGAGCGTCTGGATCCAATTGGAGGTCGTTTGTCCTAATTTAGCACTTCCTATTAATTTGTAAGGGATTACTATTGAAATACATAATTTAGCAACTTCAGATTTTACAAGCTATGGCAAGTGCCATACCAAATAGGATTTGACTGGATTTATTGCTGTTGAAAAGGAAATCTTTGATTTTGCTCCTCCTAGCGACTATTGATTCATTTCATACCAAAGTGTATAAAACTGGACCTATAGAAAACATTTTCTTCCCGCGTTCTGGTTGGAATAAATGTTTTCACTTCATGCAATAAACAGCGAAAGAATTTTCATGAATATGTGTGTAGTTTTAATGAGTTGTATTTCTCATGATGAAATGTATTAATATTTTATATGTTGTCCTCCCAGGAAATGGAGGAATCTGAGCTCCTAGACTAGCTGCAGTTTGTCCAACAGGAATCAATATTCATAATGCTCAGGACAGTGGAGCCTAATTCCTAGAACCTCTAGTTGTGGAGGTTGAACTGGTCAGAGGGAGCAGACTGAGGAGGCATCGTTGCAGTAGGGAATATCCTGGCACACACCCAGCGTCTTCACCTGGGTGGCGAGGACAGAGGTTTCTGAAGACTCAGGATTGTGTGTGCAAGTCTTTAAGGAGTAGGAAAGGGGAGGAAGATGAGGGGTGGGCATGGCGGGAGGTACCTGAGAGATACAAAAACAGGATTCCAGTAGTTGGACTGTTGTCCTTCCACAGGCCTTTTCATTGATGTCCAAGAGTCATCTTTTGGTACCACTTCCTGGGGACATTTCCTCCCTTGAAAAGAGATTGATAACTGAGAATAACCCTAGCCATACTGGAATATAATTCCTGATATCCTGAAAGTGTATTTTCACATTCAGATCTACAGCTATACCCAGGTGTACCTATTCCTGTTCATTTTGGGCAATGCGCGGTAGCTGAGGCCGATGGACTGAAACAAAGACCGCTTCTGCCATCTGCTGGGCACTCTGAGGAACTCAAAGGATTTTTCCACAGGAAGAGGGGGAGTTTGATGAATTTCGTTTCAAATTTACTTCAGCACTTGAGAATTTAGCCAAGTATTAAACAGATTAATTTTTGCCTTTGTGAAGGCTTGCATGCCTTTGATCATTCAGTCGTTTTAATGAACTCAACGTGGTTGTTTCCGATTTGGCCTTGAAAGCCTTGGCATGTCGCCGTGCTCTGAGTGGGAGCCTCGCTGCCTCCAGCTTGGGTTCCTTAGTTTTGGCAGGGTTTTCCTTCCCACTGATGGAAGGTTTACAGAGGAAAAAAAATCATTATGTCTGAAATTCTGCCAGGACACATCAGCGTATTTCCAGGCTGCCATCTACCATGTAACTCTCTGAAGATTTTATGTATATATATACATGTATATAAATGTGTATATATATAAATTGCAGTGCACCTGTTCCTAAGGAAAACTACCTTGTCGTAGGATCGCATGCTTTTATTAAATTAGATAATTTTAAATTGTACGTATGAGGATGTACAACTTGGGTTTCTTCCCTTAGGCTTCCTGGTCTCTGTGTTAAGTACAACTTGCCTCCAAGGTCAGCCTCCCACCCTCTCAGAGTTTTAACAGGGGCTTCTGGCACCAGCTTTACCCAGCAAGCTTAGCGTAGCACTATTTGTGGTCAGATCCTGAGTGATTCAGCAGCTCTACTATCCTTAGAGTCTTGTCTCATCCCACACAAAGCCCTTTTCAGACCCAGTTTGACATTCTGATATTGTACCATGGACCCGCAGGGTCAGGGAGTATAATGTGGTGATTCAATAGCTGTCTTGGCGCAGAAAAAGGGCATTCAGTGGTGTGTTAAAGGGCGGGCTGGCGACAAGGAGGGAGCAAGGCAGCCTTCACCAGATTCTGCAGCTTTGCTTGGCTAGGAGCGAAACATCTCACCTCGAAAAATGGCTTCAGAGGCACATAAATTATTTTCTTTGTTACTTTGCTTTTTAGCATCAGGACCTCAGACCTGATTTGGTTGGGTATGGCTGGACAGGAGAGGTTCCTCTCTGTGGGGTCCCTCCCTTGGTGTACTGTTTTGTGGTAAATGGGCTGAAACAGATTTCGTTGAAGTCAACTGAAGTCACTGAGAAGGTCTGCTTAAGTTTTTGAACATTACAGTTTTGGTGATATGCTTGGAAGCTAAAATCTATGACTGGCTTCTCCACATTTTATCCTCTTGTTTTCTTTGACTGGTTTCCTTACCTGTTCCACTTTTAAAAGCTATTTGTGTCCACGCTGGATGTCAGAATAAGAGAGCACTCAAGAGAAGTGAGATTTTGGGTTTGGTCTATGGGATATTTCATACCTCGAGTAGCCTTCCATTTCAGAGCTATTTTAAAGCTGGTTCCTCACTTTGTTGAGAGCAGTTGAGAGCAAACTGATAGATGAGGATGTGAGAAGTAAGTTCTCCTGGACATGATTTGCAGTCTATACATATTTACCTCTAAGAGAAAAAGGAAATGACAGCCACAATTTGTCCTTTGCTGATTAACACACCATTTCTCACTGTTTTAATAGTAACAACAATACATCCCACCTCTTGCCATGTTTCTCAGACCTGGGAAACTTCTGTTAAGTCAAACTTTCTTCCAAGTTGACTGTCCCACTCTGAGGGCAATTTGAAGGGGTGACAATGCCTAGATCATCTGAGTTTTGCTAGTACTGGAATTGTGATTATTTGCTTTGGGCAGACTGAAAGGAAATTCATTCTTGCAACATTTATGAAGATCTTGTTTGCTAAGCAACTTAGTATTACCAAGGAAGGTGGTAATACTACCTTCCTTGCTATTGTAGGGAATGCTTTGTAGGGAAGTGCTTTGCTAGCTAGCAGGACATTTAGGATCTGGTTTCATTCTGGCACTCACCAACTGTGTGATCCTGGCTTTGATCTTTTTAGCCTAAGTTTTCTCATCTGGAAAGTGGTTGGCATAATGATTTCTGTAGTCCTTTTAAGTTTTAGAATACTATAATCTACCTTTGCAAGAAGAAGAGTCATTTTTGAGGTATATAGATAACATTCTAATTAATCTTGTATCTTCATTAAACAGGCTTTGCAATATTATGTGAGCGGTTAAAATATAGCCCCTATTCATCTATATATCTATTTCTCATCTACCTCTTTTTTCATTCATCTGCCTACCCACATATATAATATTGTGTTATCAAGTAGGCAGATTAAGCCTGTACTCAAGCAGTGGTACCAAAAATATTTTGGAAATAATTTGATATATGAAAAAACTTATCAAAATAGTCATTCTGAGAAAAATTACCTTTTTAAATTTCTTTATACTGATTTTGTGGGTTAACATTGTATATGGGAAATGGTGGTCTTGTAACCTTTGAGTTTTTAGGGCTTCTATAGGTATTTATTTATTTATTTAATTTCAATAGTTTTTGGGGAACAGGTGGTGTTTGGTTGCATGGAAAAGTTCTTTAGTGGTGATTTTGAGATTTTGGTACACCTGAGCAGTGTACACTGCACCCTATTTGCAGTCTTTTATCCCTCACCCCCCTCTCACTCTTCCCCCGGAGTCCCCAAAGTCCATTATTTTCTTCTTAGGTGTTTGCGTCCTCATAGTTTAGCTTCCACTTATAAATTAAAACATGTGACTTTTGGTTTTCCATTTCCAAGTTACTTTATTTAGAATAATGGTCTCAACTCAATCCAGGTTACTACAAATAACATTATTTCATTCTTTTTTATGGCTCAGTAGTATTCCATGGTGTGTGTGTGTGTTTGCATATATATGTATATCATATATACATCATATACATATATCACATTCTTTATCCATTTGTTGGTTGGTTTCATGTTTTTGCAATTGAGAATTGTGCTGCTATAAACATGTGCGTGCAAGTGTTTTTTTTCACATAATAACTTCTTTTCCTCTGGGTAGATACCCAGTAGTGGTACTGCTGGATCAAATGGTAGTTCTACTTTTAGTTCTTTAAGGAATCCCCATACTATTTTCCATAGTGGTTGTACTAGTTTACATTCCCACTAGAAGTATAAGAGTGTTGCCTTTTCACCACATCCATGCCAACATCTGTTATTTTTTTATTTTTTAAATTATAGCCATTATTGCAGGAGTAAGATGGTATCTCATTGTGGTTTTGATTTACATTTCTCTGATCATTAGTGATGTTGAGCATTTTCCCATATGCTTGTTGGTCATTTGCATATCTTCTTTTGAGACTTGTCTATTCATGCCCTTTGCTTACTTTTTGATGGGATTTTTTTTTTTTCTTGCTGATTTGAGTTCCTCATAGACTCTGGATATTAGTCCTTTGTCAGATGTCTAGTTTGCAAGTATTTTATCCTACTCTGTGGGTTCTCTGTTTACTGTGCTGATTATTTCTTTTGCTGTACAGAAGACTTTTAGTTTAATTAGGTCCCATCTATTTATCTTTGTTTTTGTTGTGTTTGCTTTTGGGTTTGTGGTCATGAACTCTTTGCCTAAGCCAATGTCTAGAAGAGGTTTTCTGATGTTATCTTCTAGAATTTTTATGGTATTGGGTCTTAGGTTTAACCCTTTGATATATCTTGAGTTTATTTTTGTATAAGGTGAGAGATGTGGATCTAGTTTCATTCTTCTACATGTGGCTTGCCAATTATCCCAGCATCATTAGTTGAATACAGGGTCCTTTCCCCACTTTATGTTTTTGTTTGTTTTGTTGAAGATCAGTTGGCTGTAAATATTTGGCTTTATTTCTGGGTTTTCTATTCTGCTCCATTGGTCTACATGCCTACTTTTATACCAGTACCATGCTGTTTTGGTGACTATATCCTTGTAGTATAGTTTGAATTTGGCTAATGTGATGCCTCCAGATTTGTTCTTTTTGCTTAGTCTTGCTTTGGCCATATGGACTTTCTCTCTCTCTCTTTTTTTTTTTTTTTTTTTGGTTCCATATGAATTTTAGGATTGTGTTTCCTAGTTCTGTGAAGAATAATGATGGTATTTTGATACAAATTGCATTGAATTTGTAGACTGCTGTTGGCAGTATGGCCATTTTCACAATATTGATTCTACCCATCCATGAGAATAGGATGTGTTTCCATTTGTTAGTGTCATCTATGATTTCTTTCAGCAGTGTTTTGTAGGTTTCCTTGTACTTTATTTTTCTTTGCAGCTGTTGTAAAAGGGGTTGAGTTCTTGATTTGATTCTCAGCTTGGTTGTTGTTGGTGTATAGCAGTGCAATTGATTTGTGTACATTGATTTTGTATCGTGAAACTTTACTGAATTCATATATCAGACCTATGAGCTTTTTGCATGAGTCTTTGGGGTTTTCTAGGTATATAATTGTGTCATCAGTGAGCTGTAACAGTTTCACTTCCTCTTTACCTATATGGATGTCATTTATTTGGTTTTCTTGTCTAATTGCTCTGGCCAGGACTTCCAGTACAATGTTGAATAGCAATGGTGAAAGTGGGCATCCTTATCTTATTCCAGTTCTCAAGAAGAATGCTTCCAACTTTTTCCCTTTCAGTATAATGTCAGCCATGGGTTTGTCATAGATGGCTTTTATTAACTTAAGGTATGTTTCTTATATGCTGATTTTGCTGATTTTAATCGCAAAGTGATGCTGGATTTTGCCAAATGCTTTTACTGCATCTGTTGATATGATCATATAATTTTTGTTTTTAATTCTGTTTATGTGATGTATCACATTTATTGACTTGCATATGTTAAACCATCTCTGGTATGAAACCCACTTGATCATGGTGTATTATATTTTTGATATGCTGCTGAATTTGGTTAGCTAGTATTTTGCTGAGGATTTTTGCGTCTGTTTTCATCAGGGATATTAGTCTGTAGTTTTCTTTTTTTGTTATGTCCTTTCCTGGTTTTGGTATTAGGGTGATGTATTGGTCTGTTTTCACACTGCTGATAGAGACACACCTGAGACTGGGCAATTTACAAAATAAACAAGTTTAATGGACTACAGTTCCACATGGCTAGGGAGTTCTCAAAATCATGGTGGAAGGCAAGGAGGAGCGAGTCACATCTTACATGGATGGTAGCAGGCAAAGAGAGCTTGTGCAGGGAAACCTCTTTCCCATGTGAAAGACCTACTGCCATGATTCAATTACTTCCCACCAGGTCCCTCCCACAACACATGGGAATTCAAGATGAGATTTGGGTGGCAACACAGCCAAACCATATCATTTCGCTCCCAGCCCCTCCCAAATCACATGTCCTCACATTTCAAAACCAATCATGCCTTTTCAATAGTCCCCCAAAGTCTTAACTCATTTCAGCATTAACTCAAAAGTCCATAGTCCAAAGTCTCATCTGAGAGAAGCCAAGTCCCTTCCACCTGTGAGCCTGTACAATTAAAAGCATGTTAATTACTTCCTAGATACAATGGGGGTACAGGCATTGGGTAAATACAGCCATTCCAAATGGGAAAGATTGACCAAAACAAAGGGGTCCCACGCAAGTCTGAAATCCAGCAGGGCAGTCAAATTTTAAAGCTCCAAAATAATCTCCTTGACTCCATGTCTCACATCCAGGACATGCTTATGCAAGAGATGGGCTCCCACGACCTTGGACAGCTCCACTCCTCTGGCTTTGCAGGGTATAGCCCTGCTCCTGGCTGCTTTCACAGGCTGGTGTTGAGTGTCTACAGCTTTTCCAGGTGCACGGTGCAAGCTGTTAGTGATCTACCATTCTGGCATCTGGAGGACAGTGGCCCTCTTCTCACAGCTCCACTAGGTGGTGCCCCAGTAGGGACTCTGTGTGTGGGCTCCAAACCCACATTTCCCTTCCACACTGCCCTTGCAGAGGTTCTCCATGAGGGCCCTGCCCCTGCAGCAAACTTCTCTCTGGGCATCCAGGTATTTCCATTCATCCTCTGAAATCTAGGTGGAGGTTCCCAAACCTCAATTCTTGACTTCCATGCACCCGCGGGCTCAACACCACATGGAAGCTGCCCAGGCTTGGGGCTTCCACCCTCTGAAGCAACATCCCTAGCTGTACCTTGGCCCCATTAGCCATGGCTGGAGTGGCTGGAATGCAGGGTACCAAGTCCCTAGGATGCACAGAGCATGGAGGCCCTGGGCCCAGGACATGAAACCATCTTTCCCTCCTAGACCTCTGGGCATGTGATCGAAGGGGCTGCTGTGAAGACCTCTGACATGCCCTGGAGACGTTTTCCCCACTCTCTTGGGGATTAACATTTGGCTCCTTGTTACTTATGCAAATTTCTGCAGGTGGCTTGAATTTCTCCTCAGGAAACGGAATTTTCTTTTTTATTACATTGTCAGGCTACACATTTTCTGAACTTTGATGCTGTTTCCCTTTAAACTGAATGCCTTTAACAGCACCCAGGTCACCTCTTGAATGCTTTGCTGCTTAGAAATTTATTCTGCCAGATACCCTAAATCATCTCTCTCAAGTTCAAAGTTCCACAAATCTCTAGGGCAGGGGCAAAATGCCACCAGTGTCTCTGCTAAAACATAACAAGGGTCACCTTTTGCTCCAGTTCCCAAGAAGTTCCTCATCTCCATCTGAGACCACCTCAACCTGGCTTTTATTGTCCATATCATGATCAACATTTTGGGTAAAGTCATTCAACAAGTCTCTAGGAAGTTTCAAACTTTCCCACATTTTCCTGCCTTCTTCTGAGCCCTCCAAACTGTTCCAATCCCTGCCTGTTATGCAGTTCCAAAGTCACTTCCACATTTTCAGGTATCTTTTCAGCAGAGCCCCATTCTACTGGTAACAATTTACTGTATTAGTCCATTTTCAAGCTGCTGATAAAGACATACCTGAGACTGGGCAATTTACAATAGAAACAGGTCTAATGGACTTACAGTTCCACATGGCTGGGGAGGCTTCCCAATCATGGAGGAAGGCAAGGAGAAGCAAGTCACGTCTTACATAAATGGCAGCAGGCAAAAAGAACAGGCTTGTGTAGGGACCCCCCCCACCACTTATAAAACTATCAAATCTCTTGAGACTTATTCATTACCAGAGAATAGCACGGGAAAGACCTGCCCCCATGATTCAGTTACCTCCCACCAGGTCCCTCCCACAACACATGGGAATTCAAGATGAGATTTGGGTAGGGACACAGCCAAACCATATCAGGTGATATTGGCTTTATAGAATGATTTAGGGAGGATTCTTTCTTTGTCTATCTTTTGGAATAATTTCCAAAGATTGGTACTAATTCTTCTTTGATTGTCTGATAGAATTCAGCTATGAATCTATCTGGTCCTGGACTTTTTTTTGTTGTTGGCAATTTTTAAATCAGTGTTTCAATCTTGCTGTTGTTATTGGTCTGTTCAGAGTTTCTATTTCTTCCTAAATTAATCTAGGAGGGTTGTATATTTCTAGGAATTTATCCATCTCCTCTAGATTTTCTAGTTTGTGCACATAAAAGTGTTCATAGGAGTCTCAAATGATCTTTTGTATTTCTGTGGTTTTGGTTATAATATCTCCTGTTTGTTTTTGGATCTTCTCTCTTTTATTCTTGGTTAATGTTGCTAATGTTCTATCATTATTTTTATCTTTTCAAAGAACCAGCTTTTTGTTTCAGTTATCTTGTGTATTTTTTTGTTGTTGTTGTTGTTTCAATTTCATTTAGTTCTGCTGTGCTCTTGGTTATCACTTTTCTTCTGCTGGGTTTGGGTTGGTTTGTTCCTGTTTCTCAGCTCCTTGAGGTGTGACCTTAGATTGTCTATTTTTGCTGTTTCAGACTTTTTGATGTAGGCATTTAATGTTATGAACTTTCCTCTTAGCATCAATTTTGCTGTAGCCCAGAGGTTTTGATAGGTTATGTCACTATTATTGTTCAGTTCAAAGAATATTTAAATTTCCATCTTGATTTCATTGTTGACCCAAGGATCATTCTGGAGCAGATTATTTAATTTTTTTTTTTTTTTTGGAATGGAGTTTCACTCTTGTTGCACAGGCTGGCATACAATGGCATGATCTTGGCTCACCGCAACTTCCGCCTCCTAGGTTCAAGTGATTCTCCTACCTCAGCCTCCCAAGTAGCTGGGATTGCAGGCATGTGCCACCACGCCTGGCTAATTTTATATTTTTAGTAGAGACGGGCTTTCTCCATGTTGGCCAGGCTGGTCTTGAACTCCCGACCTCAGGTGATCCGCCCGCCTCAGCCTCCCAAAGCACTGGGATTACAGGTGTGAGCCACCGCGCCTGGCAGATTATTTAATTTCTATGTATTTGTATAATTTTAAGGGTTCCTTTTGGAGTTAATTTCCAGTTTTAGTCTACTCTGCTCTGAGAGGGTACTTGATATAATTTCAGCTTTCTTAAATTTATTGAGGCTTGTTTCGTGGCCTAACATGTGGTCTATCTTGAATAATGTTCTATGTGCCAGATGAAAAGAATGTTTATTCTGCAGTTGTTGGGTATAATGTTCTTTAAATATCTGTTAAGTCCATTTGTTTTAGGGTATAGTTTAAGACCATTTTTTCTTTGTTGACTTTCTGTCTTGTTGCCCTGTCTAGTGCTGTCAGTGGAGTACTGAAGTCTCCACTATTAGTATATTGCTGTCTATCTCATTTCTTAGGTATAGTAATAATTGTTTTATAAATTTGAGACTCCAGTGTTAGGCACATATATATTTAGGATTGTGATATTTTCCTTTTGGACTGTTATTTTATCATTATATAATGTACCTCTTTGTCTTTTTTAACTGTTGTTGCTTTAAAGTCTCTTTTGTCTAATATAAGAATAGGGACTCCTGCTCACTTTTGGTTTGTGTTTGCATGGAATATCATTTTCCCACCCCTTTACCTTAAGTTTATGTGAGTCCTTATGTGTCAAGTGAGTCTCTTGAAGACAGTAGATACTTAGTTGATGGATTTTTATCCATTCTGCCATTCTATATCTTTTAAGTGGAGTATTTAGACCATTTACATTCAACATTAGTATTAGCATGTGAGGTACTGTTTTACTCATTGTGCTAGTTGTTACCTGAATACCTTGTGTGTGTGTGTGTGTGTGTGTTTTGTTCATTGTGCTGTTGTTTTATAGACCTTGTGAGATTTATGCTTTAAGGATATTCTATTTTGGTGTATTTAGAGGTTTTGTTTCAAGGTTTAGAATTCCTTGTGGCATTTCTTGTTGTGCTGCTTGGTAGTGGCGAATTCTCTCTGCATTTGTTTTTTTTTTTTTTTTGTCTGAAAAAGACTGTATCTTTCCTTTATTTATGAAGCTTAGTTTTGCTGGATACAAAGTTAATGACTGGCAATTACTTTTTTTGAGGAAGCTAAAGATAGGACCCCAGTTACCTTCTGGTTTTCAGGATTCTGCTGAGAAATTTGCTGTTATTCTGATATGTTTTCATTTATAGGTTATCTGATGCTTTTGCCTCACAGCTCTTAAGATTCTTTCCTTCATCTTGACTTTAGATAACCCGATGACTATGTGCCTAGGTGATGATCTTTTTGTGATGAATTTCCCAGGTTTTCTTTATGCTTCCTATATTTGGATTTCCAGAGCTCTACTGAGGCCAGGGAAGTTTTCCTTGATTATTCCCTCAAATAAGTTTTCCAAACTTAGATTTCTCTTCTTCCTCAGGAAGACCAGTTGTTCTTAGGTTTAGCGATTTAACATGATCCCAAATTTTATAGAGGCTTTGTTCATTTTTTAATATTCTTTTTTCTTTATCTTTGTCTGATTGGGTGAATTCAAAAGCCTTGTCTTCGAGTTCTGAAGGTCTTTCTTCTACTTGTTCTAGTCTATTATTGACACTTTTCAGTGTACTTTTTAATTTTTCTGAGTATGTCTTTCATTTCCAGAATTTGTGATTTTTTTTTCTCTATGATATCTGTTTCTCTGGAGAACTTTTCATCCATATCCTTTATTATTATTTTTTAAATTCATTTAAGCTGGTTTTCACCTTTCTCTGATATCTCTTGAGTAGCATGATAATCAACCATCAGAATTCTTTATCTGGCAATTCAGAGATTTCTTCTTGGTTTGGATCCATTGCTGTGGAGCTAGTGTGGTCTTCAGGGGGTGTTTTAGAACCTTGTTTTGTCATATTACCAAAATTACTTTTCTGATTCCTTTTCATTTGGGTAGACTATGTCAGAGGGAAGATCTGGGACTCAAGGGCTGCTGTTCAGATTCTTTTGTTCCAAGGGGTGATCCCTTGATGTGGTGGTATCTTACTTCCCCTTGGGATGGGGCTTCCTGAGAGCCAGACTGCAGTGATTGTTGTTGCTCTTCTGGGTCTAGTCACCCAGTGGGGCTACTAGGCTACGGGTTGGTGCTGGGCAATGTCTGCAGAGTCCTATGATGTGATCCATCTTCAGGTCTCCCAGCCATAGATACCAGGACTGCTCTGGCGGAGGTGGCTGTAATGTTCTGAGTTAGTTGGCCTTCAGCCAGGAGGTGGCGCTTTCAAGAGAGCACCAGCTGCAATAGTAGAAGGGAGAAATAAGCTCACCCTAAGTTGGCCAGGATTAATATTTGGGTTATGGCAGGGCCATAAAATTCCCAAGAGTTTATGGTTTTTTTTGTGATCAGCTACCAGGCAGATAGAGAAATACCATCAGATGGGGTTAGGGTTAGGTGAGTCTGAGCTCAGACTCTTCTTGGGCTTACTATGGCCACTGTGGAGGCTGGGGAGTGGTTCTCCGGCCAATGGGGTTATGTTCCAGAGGGGGTTATGGCTGTCTCTTTTGCCAGGGATGTGGGGGAAAGCCGGTAGCAATAGGCCTCCTCCAACTCCCATGCAGTCAGTGAGGCCAGTCTCGCTCCTGCAGTGCCCAAGTAACAGTTTATCTCCGGGCAGCCTGCATTCTGGGCTCAGACCTTGCCCCAGGCACAAACTTCCCCACTGACAAAGCGAGCACAGCTTTCAGGCCCTGCTTCTCCTCCTCAGCCCCCGTTGTTGGCCACAGCTCCTGTGCTCCTCTCTGCAGCAGTTCCCATTTACTCCTTGCATTCTGCTCAAGAGAGTTTGTGCCCAGTTGAAATTATTACAAAGTTCAGTTGGAAGCTCCTTTCACCCTGTGACCCCTCCCAAATTCCACCAGCTGCCTTCCCCAAGGGCCACTGTGACATACAGTCAGAGATGGCTTCCCTGGGCTCGAACTGGAAAATGGAGTTGCCTATAAGACTCTTCCCACTGCTGCTTCTACTTTTATATTTCACACTAAATCCATTTCAGCTCCAGGTAAGGTTAAATCCTTCTCCCATAGTCTGGATTTTCAGGTTCCCCAGTGGGGGTGTGTGTTCAGAGGCAGGGTTTTCCCTTCTCACACTTTGGAAACTCACAGTTTTTCATCTGTCTTGTGGAATTTGCAGTGGTGTGCTGCTTCTTTCAAAGGATGTGTGAATTCTTTCAGTTTTCCTGGTACGTTCCTGTGGCGGTTCTTGGAGCAAAAGTCCATGGTGTGAGTCTCTTCATGCTGTTTTGTTCATCCAAATGGGAGCTACATGTTAGCCCTTTCTTCTATCGTCCATCTTCTTGAAAATCCCCCTCTTGTATAGGTCTTAAACTATAAATTGTACCTCTGTCTCAAGCTTTTTATCCCTAGATCTCTTGAGACACACACTCTCACACACAGAAGTATTTGACACATCTGCCAGGTATTTATTAGCACTTTATGTACACTCAGTCCTCAGATTGTCTCTAGGAGATGATATGAAGGATTTGAGGACTGTGGTTGCCACTGTAGTATCCATTCTGCCCCTCTTCTATTGCAGTTTGTTGTAATTCCCAGATCCCATTTATCTTGCCAGCTGGTGGCATATGAACAAAGACGGCCCAATTAAAGGGAGGTCCAGAACTTTTGTTAGATGGTTAGGAAAGACACCTCTGTTTATTGAATATGAATGAGGAAATAGGAAAGTCCAGAAGCTTCTGACAGCCAACTTTTCCATCACAGTACAGCCAGCCTTGGGGTGGGTAGATGTTCCCAAGAGCAGAGCAGACAATGGAAAAAAGCTGGGTATTCAGTGAGATTGTCGAGCCACTGAAGACTTCCATACTACTGGGCTTTTCAGTTATATAAGACATTAAACTCCATTATTCATTTGGGTCTTATGATCTATTACCCAGGGCATATTAACTGAAACATGTAAACATTTTCTGCATTTTACTGTGAAACCAAATCTCAGAAAGGTCGAGAGTGGCTAGATACACTGATCCTTTAGAAAATATCCAAGGCACCATTAAGGCCAAACTGGGATTGAAACCCAGGATATCTGACTCTAAAGTCCATGCACGTAACAGCTACCTTATTTTTCTCTTCAAGAAAACTGTTGCACAATTCGGATGTCAGCCATTTAACATTGGTTTACTCTCTGCTTGGGGATGACATCTAGAATCTTAAAAGTGAAGCTAGGCAATTAGAAAGAATAAGACTCGGGCTGCCTGGTACAGGGGCTGTTGTTTCTTCCTGCCCAAATCCTCTTCTCCCCTTTTCTGCTAACAACCCTCCCACTCTCCTCTCTTCCTGCACTGCCTCTCCTTGGCCATGTGCAGATTCCTAGCCCCAATCCCTCAGGAATCTGGAGTCTCCCTGTAGGTAGAGAGTGAATGCAACAGTGATCTGCCTGAAGTATCTCAGAGAGGGACCCACACACTGCTGCAGGTGCAGCTGAGGCTGCTCATGTTCTTCCTGAAGCCTGGTCGTTCATCTGTTCTTATAGTTCTGTGAACTCTTGCCACATCCCTTTCACAAATCCCTTTTGGCCTTATGTTAGCCAGAGTTGGTTCCCATTACTTATAACAAAACATCCTCAGCGTATATGTATGGCAATATTCAAGGCATCGTTCTCAAGGCCACTTAAATATTTGACATTTGGATAATCAGTAGACTTAAGGACCATGAGATTTTTTTCCATACACCAAGAAGATGATATCAGCTGGCAATTCAGTCTATCTATCCTCAGGAGTTTCCATTTTAGTAACATTTGAAAGGATTTTTTTAAACACGGATTGTGAAAACTTCAAATTCATTGAAAAGACACAAAATTACAATGAATGAATTCTATTTTATACTTAATAATCAATGTAGCTATATATCACTAATGAGTGAATCGTGTATTTTATACTTAATAATCAATGTAGATGAACTGTCATTAATTATAGTATTGGGAATTCTTATTTACTTTTTAACTTTTATTTTAGGTTCAGGGGTACATGTGCAGGTTTGTTATATTGTGTAAATTACATGTCATGGGGCGTTTGGTGTACAGATTATTACGTCACCCAGGTAATAAGCACAGTACCTGATAGGTAGTTTTTCAGTCCTCATCCTTCTCCCACTCTCCACCCTCAGGATGAAATTGTGCTGCCACCAGGTGAGGGATCTAGTGAGTAGGGATGAGCTCTAGGAGCCTATAGAGACTTCTGATTCACAGTGTTAGCCTGGTTTAATTTCCTACTCTCATAGAGGATGTTTTTTCAGGAGACTTGGTGGTCTTTACTGCCATCTAGCTTCAGTAAGGGGCACCCTAGTCTCAGAGAGGTTTTAATAAATTTAAACCTCAGAGTAAAGGGATTGGGGTCTCTGTTTCTTTTATCTTTCAGAAAGTCCCTCTATTTTTACCTACATTATTGGGAGCAAACTGAAACTGAGGTAAAGCAGCTCTGTTGACTTCCCCAGGAGCATCTGTGCTCTAAGTTGAATTAAAAAGTCCTGTTATACCAGTGCCTTGTAGCATTAAGTGAAGAAACTATTCTTTACTGCAAACATTCTGGTGATGCAATTTCCTATAACACACATGCCTCATCTCACATAAAAGGGCTAACTCCTTTTATTTTAGAAGGTGAATAGATGATATCTAACATGAAAACATTCAGAAATATTCATACAGGCATATTAGTTAGAAATACGAAGGTAATTAATAAAATTAGCTAAAGGAGCTAAAGATGCTTGCTGCTGAAAAGTTATTTTTATATATCATGAGTTATTTCAGTTTTTAAACTTATAACTTTGAGGAAAATTAACTTTTTAAAAACAGCATCTTTTCTTTTGATGAATGCAAAGTTTGCATTGGCTCCATGGAGTATGTATGTGGTTTCAGAGCCCTAAAATTTTTCAATCTCATGCTTCCATGTTTGTAGCTTTCCTTAAATATGTGATGGTTCATGGATCTTAGCTTTTATTCAAAAGCCTGATGATTGAAAAAAAAAAAAAAAAAGAGGGCTGGATGTTAGTTCTGTGTGGTATGGGTAAGCCTTATTGGGAGGTAGCCTGACCTGTGGAGTAATTGAAATGGGCTTTCACATTGGGGTCCTCAAAATGACATTACCTATAGGGTTTTTTTCTTTGGGCTGGTCAGTTTTTTTCAGAGAGGTTTTCTCCTCAGAAAATGAGCGTAGCTACCAGCATTCTGGGAACAAGGAATGAGGAAATGGGAGTTACGGGTTTCACTATTCATCACATAAACTTCGCTTGGTTTTTTGTTTTCCATTCAGCATTTCTACCTTCAACTTAGCCTGCTGTCCCTGAATCCACAGACCCTCTCCAGAGAACATCTCGTTTTTTCCTTGGGTGAATGAGTGATGGTTCCCTGACTGTAGGGGAGCAGTCTAACTGCCTGTGGCATATGTTCTTTTCTAAAATGGCCAGAACAATCTTTCTCATTCTATATGCTGTGTGTTGTATGTTGGGTATTTGTGGGGGGCAGATTACTTATCTCTGTAGTTTACAGATCTTCAGTTCCAGAGAACTGAGTTTAAGGAGCTGTACCTGGGAAATTGTGCCTGAAGCTGTTCCTGAGGAATCTATACCTGGATCTAATGCACATGCTGAGATCCTGGATTTGAGCTGATGCTATAATGGGATGAGACTTTGCCGTCTTGGGTGTGGGGTGGATGTATTTTGCACTGGGAATGATGTGAAGTACTGTGGTTAAAAGGTGGACTGTAGTTCTTTGCATTTTTCAACAATGGCCACAACAGCATCCTCATCCTATGTGCTCTTCCTCCAATGTGACTGTGTCCTCTCTCATTAAAATGTGGGGTCTATTTCTCCACTCTCTCAAATCTGGTGGACCCTGGGACTTCTTCGACCAACAGAGTACAGTGGAAATGATGCTGGGCCACTTCTGGGTTTGGTTTTTAATTAGTCTGGCAACTTCTCCTTGCTGCTTCTTGGAAGGCAGTAAGAAGTGCAAGTATCCTGAGGCTTCTGCTGTGAGAAACCCAAGCCATGGGAAAGGCTCTGGAGAATAAGATTTCACTGGGAGAGTGAAGAGAGGAGTGAAGAGAAAGAGAGAGGCACCAAGAATCACTGAGTTGCCAGAATGTGAGTGCTAAGGCCATATTGGAAATGGATTCTTCTGCTTCAGCTGCCCCAGCTGATGCCACCAGGATCAGAGATGATCTGGCCAGCTGAGCCCTTCCTTAATTCCTAACCCATAAAATTGTGTGCAAAACAAAATGGTTGTTTTCAACCACTAAGTTTTGGCATAGGTTTTATGCAGCAGCAGATAATGGAAATACTGCTTTGTATAGACTTTCAAAAAAATCCATTTGTTTTCAGGCTTGTCTTCACTCCTTCTTTAAGAGGTGCTAAGAGACTCCAGTTCTTGAGTCCAGATCAATGTGTTTCTGGCTTTTTCCCACTGCTAGCTTAGATTTTATTTTTTTCATGTCTGCTAAGACAGTAGTCCATTTGCTTTTCAGCTTCTAAAACTTAATTATTCTAATTTTCCTTATTGTTCTCTTCCTTGGGGATTTATTTATTTTATTTGCTCCTTTCTGTAATTTTTGTGGCATTTGGCAAACAGTAAAGGTAAATATACACATTCAATCTGCCACATTTAACTGAATGTCCTTTGTGCCCTTTTATTGACTACTTAGAATGGCAATGGTAATTTTGGCCTCTAGGCACAGAGAAATAAGAGTTTTTTTTTTTTTTTTTTTGTGAGTCACATTGGCCCAGAGCTCCTCCACTCCTCCACAAAAGGTGAGAACTTTGTAGGGCTGACTCAGAGACCAAGCCTGATTCTGATTCTGGCTGGAACATTCCTTAGGGGTGTGATTACTGTGGGGACATAGTAGGTGCTACAGCTGGCTCTGGAAAATAGGCTCTGGGTTGCCAAAAATGGACACACACACACACACACACACACACACACACACTCTAATCTCTTCTCTTTCTGTCCCTCTCCCTCTCTCCATTATGTGATCACATTTGGGTAAGTTCATGAAGATTCTTGAAGAAAAAACCAGTATGGTGAGGCTTTCTAGTGTCGAGATCTCTTGATATTCAAGTGTGAGCTCACTAGGAGGGAGGGAGACATGACATGTTAAATGTTACCATGGAAAAGAAAAAAAGTCACTCCCAATTAAAAGGACTGAAAAAAGAGAACCAAAGTAAAATAGGATTTTGTAGGTCAATGAAAAAGCTGACAAAAGCTCTGTCACTTGGACTGTTCCAAGTTCTCAGGCAAGGATCTGAGAAGTTCCCTGAAAATATGGTTTAGGGTTCTGAGAGGAAAAGGAATCAGGCTTTTGTTATTGAAATAAACAAACAAAGATCTGAAATGGGTCATTTACAATTTTTTTTATACTTCAAAAAGCGAGACTGAAACTTCCATTGAATTTCTGTAAAAAAGCCCTTCACATTGGCTGGTTGAATTGCCTCACAATAAAAAACAAATCTGCCAAACTGAAGACATTTGCAGCCCCCAGTGTTACTAATTTTTTCCCCAATTTCACCCTAGCCTCTTCAAGATGAAGGTCGTGTGGACCTAAGTTAGAGCAATTTTAAACATAAGTGTTAGGTTTTGAAGGTGTTATTTCTCAAGGGAGAAAGAAAAGTAATAGATTGCAAGACAGAGCCTTAAAACAGTGTTTCAGAGAGAGAGTGAGTAGGAGAGATTTGTGACATCTCAGTGTTTGGGAGAGCTCTATGGAAAGTGACAGAACATTTTTGAGAAACCTTCTTTTTGGACAGGCTCTAAGTTTAACAAAAAATATATTCAATGACTCAGGCAAGTACATTAAGAAAGACTTGGGTGTGAGGAGCAGCCCGGGGAGCTGACCTGGGGCTGTGCATCCAAGAAATGAGAGAGCCCAGTTTAAGGAGGTTTTGATGAGTGGGAGATCCAGGGATCATTTCATGGAAAGAAAGAATTGGCTTCAAGCTACAAAGGAATTTTATAGACCCTAGACAATTCCCAAACTAGGGAGTTCCAAGTTCTGTGGTGAGTAGAAACTTCTCTGGCAGTAAGATAAACAACTCAAAGAGGAAAAAAAACTAATCAAGTCACTATAGCCTAACATAATGGAAGCAGTGTGGAGTAGTGCTGGAGAATGCGGGCTTTATGGTTAGATAGTCTGGGATTTTAGCCCTTGTTTCTTCCTGGCTACTCAGGTGATTTTGGGCAATTAACTTATTCTTCTCTGAGCCTCAGCCTACTTGTCTTTAAAAGTGGGATAATAAAATATCATAGGGTTATTTTGAGGATTCAGGGAGAAACTATTTGTCTAGCGCTTATCGGGGGCCTAGAACACAGTAAATGGTAGTTGCTATCACCAACTACCACTGTCTTCATTGAAGCAGATCTAGATTGCTGTCCACACATGACGCATGCTTCTCTTCCATGGAGTACTGTTTCTGGGAAGTTGCTGCTCACATGGGGACTGCATTTCCCAACCACCTTTGCATTCAGATGGGACCAGGTGACTGAGTTCTGGCCAATGGAATGCCAGGTGAAGTCATGTACATCACTTCTAGGCCTGGCCCATCAGTGCTTCCTAGGTGACCACCATCATCATTCCCCCTCTGCTGGCTATATGTCAGTGGTCAGGGTGACTTTGGAAACCAGGTGCTGAAGTCAGCAGAGCCTTTGACAGTCTGGTTCCTGAGTGATTGCATGGAACAAAATTTCTGAGTTTATCAGTCATAGCAATTACCTTAATAACACAAATAGCATCATTGTGGCTTAGGATTGCAGTAGCCTGGTTAAGTCTGAGCTCAAGAATAAACCCTGGAGAAATCAGCCAGGAGGAATATTACCTTACTAGGGACCAGAATGGCCAAGGAAGGGGCTGTGGCTCATATTGAAAGACAAACCATAGTTGATCTGTATACTTGTACGTTACTCATTGTAATTAGTGTTTTGTCATGAAATTTCTCTATACTGTATCCTAAACTGGTGACTGAATGTTTATCTGGTAGATCTATCACTATAGATAAGCCCCAGAAAAACGTAGTGAGGAAAAGGTCAAGACCTTTGCGGAAGAGAGCCCAATTTCCTTGGGTATTTGAACATTTATTGCTAGTGACTAATGTCAGGGAGATTTTGATTTTTAGACCTCCCCTGGTTGATTTGAGGGCACTGCAAGTCTTTCTACTTTGTTGGTTGACAGTTCAGGTTTTCTTAAAAACTAAGCAACTTTTAAAAGTGTTGAGTGGGCAGATTCCATATCTAGGATCTAGCTAGGTCAGATCACCTCAAGGAAAACTCAGTGACTGGATGTTCAAGCCATCCAAAGTTACGACTTGCTTTTTTTCTTTTGTTATTCATAAGGGTTGTTCTCTCCTCATTATTTTCTGGGGTGGGGGGAACAAAAAAACCCACTCAAAGTACAGGCCACTTCATAAAGTCAAGTGTCTAATTATCCTCTTGGGTAGTCTGATCTATGTAGCAGAACAAACTGAAGTTGTTCTTTAGGTGGGAGTGGGTGGCGTTTCTTAGCTTTCATTTGGGGATGGTGGCGAGGATGTGGGGAGTGAGTTGTAAGACAAGGAATGCCTGAAACTGTGTCAAAGAACTGCGGCATGGCTGGGGAGATTGGCATTGTTGGCAGACTCCATTGTTACTTGGTTTTCACCTTCCATCACTCTCCCTCATATCTTCTCCATCTTTCTGTTCTCTCTTTGGGTTTATGTGATACTAGTGTTAATGGCCAAGCCATAAAGACAGATGGGAAGAAAGCAGTGGCACAGAACTCATGACCATGGTTTGCTGCTGGCAGGGTCAAAGCTTAGTCCATTAGAGTGGGAGGGAGAGCATTCCAAGAGCAGTGGTCAGGGTCTTGGGAGATCTCAGAATCAGGAAGTGAGTCTGTGAAGTCCTGACTCAAGACTTCTGAGGCATGTACATCAGAAAAGCCAACTCTATCATTTGACCCAACCTGAAGGCAAGTGTTATTTTTACAGATGCGAGTCCTGCACCACAGTTTTAACCAGAACCTTCAACTGGGCTGGGAGGTGAGAGTCAGTGATTGTAGGTGCTTGGTAGAAAAAAAAAAATTGTTTTAAGTCAATTTCTCTCATTTATCATCTTTTCTCCAGGTCAGTATTAATGCAGATTTAGGTTTATAGACTCTGATCAAGGATGCTGAGGAAGAAAACCCTTTTTAGTCCTTTTAGAAAATAATTATAGTCAGCTCTTTTGACTTACATGACCAGGAAGAAAGTAAAAAGTATTGAGGGCTATTCATGAGTTAATCAATAGCGTAGTTCCCTCAAATGCTATGGTGTGTCATGATTGAACAAGAAAATGATACTGTTTTGGATTTTTTCTCTCTAATGAGTCACATTGATACAGAGTGAGACTCATGATCTGAGAGGTCCGAGCAGTAAAGGTAGCTTATTCTGTGTGTAAAGCGGAATTCTAAGATGACATCTAATGACTCATGTCTTGTATAATGCCCTCCCCTTGCGCGTGTGAGACACCTGTGGACATTATGGGATATCAGCCTTGTAATTAGGTTTCTAATCAGATGACTTTGAGTTAATCAAAAGTTTTCAGAGTTTATGTTATAGCATTTGGTGTTACCTTAGCAACACACATGGTATCATCGTGGCTCAGGATGGAAGAGGCCTTGTCAAGTCCAAGCTCAAGAATAAGCCCTAGAGAAAGCCAGAAAGAATCCCACCTTACCACTACCCAGGGGGGCAAAGAAGGGGCTGTCATCCACATTGGAAGACAAACTGTGGCTGATCTGTGTACTTGTACCTTACTGATTGTGTTCAGTGTTTTGTCATGAAACTTCTTTACACATTGCCCTAATCTGCTGCCTGGACATTTGTGTGGTGGATTTGTTACCACAGACAAACCCTAGCAAAGAGGATGAGGAGAAAGGCCATGACCTTTGTAGGAGAAAGCCCTGTTTCTTAATCTGTGTGGGTTCAACCTAATCAGGTAGACACTTAAAAACAGATAAAGCATCAGAGAGCTTTTCCTGATGGGCTGCAGGGGGAGGCATGTGAACTGCCTATGGAGGTCTACAGAGTGAGGACTGAAAGGACCTCCTAGAGGATTCAGCAACATCTAGGATCTGAGGGTGCCGTGGCCCATCGTCAGGGAACTTAATGCCAACAACCTGAATGAGCTTGAGAGAGACCTTCCTCTCCATGTGAGAATGCAGACTCAGTCACATTTTGAATCCCGCCTGGTGAAATCCTGAGCAGAGAACCTAGTTACACTGTGCCTAGATCCCTCACTCACAGAAACTATGAGATAATAAATATGCATTGTTTTAAACCAATGAACTTGTGGTAATTTGCTACATAGTGATAGAAAACTAATTCACTCTGTTTATCAGCATACTTTTTAAAGTCCGCAGAAGCAACATTTGACTCATACAGTGCTATAGGCCATTTCACTGTCAACATCATACTTTATGACATGATGAAAAGGATGATATCCTGTTTTTCTTTGAAGAACTCACCCAAGCTCTATGTTTCTCATTTAATTACTCCCCACAAAAACAATGTGTGAATTTACTTTGAACTACTTTAGTATACATGCCTTTAGTTTTTCGCTTTTGAATCACTGTAATGAAAACATTGAAGTTTTTAGTGTTTTAAAATTTTGAAATAATTTCAAACCTATTGAAAAGTTCCAAGAACTGTATAGAGAACTCCCAGATCCTCGATACCCAAGGTTCCTCACATTTTCTTTGTTTATTTACCTATTTATTTTGTTTTGACATGATGGCTCATAACTCTTAAACACTACAGTGTGTACCTATTAAAAATAAGGATGTTCTCTTTCTTAACCATCATTCAACCCTCACAAATCCTGATTACATCAACATTGACGCAATGTGGCTGTCTGAGGCACAGACCCATCCAAAATTTGCAAACTGTCCTAACAATGTGTCTTTTTATTTTCTGGTCCAGGACTTTATCCAGGAACACACATTGAATACAGTTGTCATGCACCGTCATTCTCCATCAATCTGGACCAGTTCTTCTGTCTTAAAGATGACAGGCCTTCACTATATATGCAGCATGTCCCTCAACCTGAGTCTGTTTGCTGTTTCCACATGACCAGACTCAGGTCATGTATTCTTAGCAGGAGAACCACGGAAATGATGCTGTGCTCATCTGGAGAAGTCAGATTTTCCCTCTGCATTTGATTAATATTTTGTGGCAGAATTGCCCAATATTATAAATAATATACTGTCTCTATGCAAACCTGTGTCCAGCTTCCATTGGTGACTCCTGTCTATATCAACTACCAAATGGTACCAGATGGTGATTATCCATTCCCATCATTTGATCTACATTGATTAATTGGCATTATACTGTAAATAAGTGGTTCCCTTTCTACTCATTTCTTTATTTACTCATTTGTTTCTGTAAGTGCAATTTTATGGTTTTCTATTTTGCTTCATGAATTATAATTAGATATGCTAATTTATTTTGATGTACAAATTGTCCTAGATTTGGCCAGTGTGAACCCCCTAAACCTGGCTTCTGTGTCCCTTTGACAGGTCCCTATCATTCCTTAAGCATTTCCTACTTCCTAGCATAACAACATATTCAAGGTTTACCTTATACTTTCCCTGCCCCGAGCCTGTAATCAGCCATTTCTCCAGAAGTCCTTGTTCCTAGCAGTGGAAGATGGTATTTAAAAATGTAGGTCTGGATGGGATGCTAGATATACTTATTACTCTTGGGGTGTTACTGCTCCTAGCCACTCTCAGTGCACAGGACAAGCTCTATATGTAGATATACATATACATACATACAAATATATACTCACACAGAAACATATATTCTATTAGGGTTGAACAGAGAAGCAGAACCGGTATACTACACACACACACACACACACACACACACACACACACACACACAGGGAATTCGCTTATGCAGTTGTTGGGAGCTGGACACCTGTGGGCACAAACTGAAGTTTTTTTCTACATAGGGAGCAGTAAGGAAGGAAGATCAGGGGAAAGGGAGAGGAATTGCGGAACAGATGCTGTTTGATCAGGGTAGGCTTAGGCCTTCTTTTTTTTTAATTAAGAGACATTATTTTTTAGAGTAGTTTTAGGTTCACAGCAAAATTGAGAGGGAAGTACTGTGTTCCCATATGTCTCCATCTCCATATATGCACAAACTTTCTCTCTATTGACATCCTGCACCAGAGTGCTATATTTGTTGCAGTTGATAAATGTACACTGACACATCTTTGTCACCCAAATTCCGTAGTTTATATTAGGGTTCAGTCTTGGTGTTGTACATTCTATGGGTTTGCACAAATGTATAATGACACGTATCCATCATTGTGGTGTCATACGGAACAGTTTCACTGCCTTAAATTCCTCTGTGCTACATTTATACCTCTCTCCCTCTCAACCCTGGGCAACCACTGATCCTTTCAGTGTCTCCACAGTTTTGCCTTTTTCAGAATGTCATACAGTTGTAATCATAGGCTATGTAGCTTTCTCAGATGGGTTTCTTTCACTTAGTGATATACTAAGCCTTCTTTTAGACACTTTTCAACTGATTAAGTCAGGCCCAACAAGTAGAATCTCCCATTTGATTAAAGCCAACTGATTAAGGACTTTAATCACATCTGCAAAATTCCTTCACAGCAGCACTTAGCAGTTAGATTAGTGTTCGAATAACTGGGAAAAGGTATATATATGCTTCAACATGACTCTGCTTTCTGTCCTTCAATTCTCACGAGAGAATAGCTCTTATAACCCACCCTAATCAGAAACATAGTAGAAAGGGACTTCTGGGGACTGTAGTGTAGCTTAGCCAAACTGATCCATCAGAAAAAGCCATCCCACACACACACATCTATGACAGTTTCTCCACCTATCAATCTGTTATTCTCTCTATCTATGTGTCAATAAAAATTCATGACTGTCTGTCTACCCATCTATAAAAATTCATGAGTTCACACCTAAAATTTCAATCTTATACTCCAGGGTTCATTTTAGCCTGTACCTTTTTCACATTTCAAAATTCCTCCTCAGACAGTAAGAAACCTGGTTCATATTACCCTCAATATATTCATTTATTTGATCAATCAGTTACCTAATCTGCTCAGTATTACCTGTCTCCACATACTTCATCCTCCTCCTCCTGCCCTCTCTTGCTCACCGTTTTGCTTCCTGGCTCCTGGGTAAGCTGCTGCACTCCTCACTGCCTCTTCCTTGGATGCTGACATATTTTCATTCTTTCTTGCAATGAAAGAAAGAATTGGAAGAAAGGATGGGAAGGGAAGAAAGGGTGTTTGCTTGACAATATTTTAAAGAGTTTTTCTTTTTCACGTTTGTCTTCAATCTTACACCCGTTCAACCAAAGGCATCCGTTACCTTGGGGGGAAATTCAGACCATTTAAGCAGTAATGAAAAGAAGAAAAACAACTCCATATTCAGCCACTGACTTCCAATGTAAGAAGGTTTGCATTCACAGCAACACCACACATCTTTAAATCTTGCTTTTATCAAGACAGCCACGTGTTTTTTAAAAACTCCAAATACCCGCTTAAAATATTAAGGGCCCAGCTTCGTAGACTATGTGTCAAAGGGTAGAGGAGACAGTTAATATCATGTAAGAGATGTGTCTACCAAGTAGGAAGAAGTGGAAAGCCTTCTTCTACAGAAGGAAGGAGGAGATGAAACAGGGTCAAGAATGGGGTGAAGATGTTGCCTTATATCTCAGCCTGGGCCAGGTGGTGTTGGAAATAAAGCAGATATATCAGATAGTTGAGGGGATAGCTAGAAGGAGAGGCTACCCATCCCCTGATTCCCACTGACAACTATGAGGAGACTGCATTCAGGGTTCTCCTTGCGTCTTCATGGGCAAGTGCATTAGGGCGGTAATGGCAGTGTGAAACGCTCAGGCAGAAAGAGGCCTGAGATGGAACCCCTTGTTCTCTAATGCTTATGCATGTCACCTAAGGAATGCAGATGCTCTCACTGTGTCCTGACCTCCTCCATGATGCGTGTGGGAAGTGGCTGAAAGTGCTTGCTGGTAACCTTGCCAACCAGATGACTGACGCAAAGAAAGAAGGAACTTCGTACGTGGTCTTCCCAGGATGGGGACTGAGTGGGAATGGCAGCCACAACTCAGAGGAGCCATGGCACCAGGGAGAGCTGAGAGGGGGCCTATGAGTCCCCTAGAAGCAATTGCCATTCATTGCCCGCCCATCCTGAGAGTACAGTCCTCATATCATGGCAGCTGATGTGACCTGCACAGTGGCAAGAGCGCCAACAGAGACCAAGGCCCAGAAACATTCTGGCTAAGAAACCTTGAGCAGAGAACAACCTGTATATCAGGGGTTCTTTTAGCCATTCCATGAGGATATTTAAGCTTAGCTCTGCACCAAGATATCATCTTCATGTGGTTGGAACAGGGAGAGGGCAGTCCTCCTAAGGCATGAAGAATCCACTCTATTAGGAGGTTAGGCTTTGAAAAGCTAGTGAACCATGAGATTGAGTTGACCAGAGATTCTTTTAAGTGAGAGATTATCATTAATGGATGATTTGAAAATCCTTTCTTTGCCATCTCCTTTTCTCCACCACCACCACTACTCCATCTTCCTTCTCAAGGAATCAGGGAATGAAATTGCAGAAAACAGCTTGAGATTGGTAACAGAAAATAAAGGTACGTTTTAATCGTAGTGTATACGTTTGGATTCCAGCACATTGCTAAGCAGCCCCATATTCTAGGCCCTGCCTTGGGTTAGTGAGTGCCGTATGGACGCCATGTTGTTCTGTGGAGGCACCAGTTGGAATTCTTTTGGCCAGATTTTAGTCGATTCAGCAAATTGCTTAGGAGAGAATGATCCATTGTCAAAGAGATTATTCTTTCAGGGAATGCATGTCTGGCAAACGTAGCCCTCAATTTGCAGATTGTTGTGGTACCTGTGGTAACGAGGATTCTGTATCTTTTTCCAATTTAAGAAAATTTTTTTGCCGTTCTCTGTGACAATGATGTGTAGTTCTTGACATCCAAATGAGCTGATATAATTCTTACAGTATGCTGCATATTCCTATGGTGCCAGTGGGTGTTTTGTTTTGTATTGCCTTACAGTTTTCGAGGTGAATTTGACATCGTAAGATGACTAAAATATCAGCTTTACATACCAGGGAACTTTTCCTAATATGGATGACTATCTTGGTTACATTTCTGCTTGTTCTTACAATGGCAGTTTCCATGTGCAACATCTGAAACCATCTCTGCAGGGATTGGGACTTCCTTGGATCCTGTAGCTTCTGTTTGTGTCCTGTGGTGATTTCTAAAGAATGCTATCCTTACCATGAGTGTCTAGAGAAACTCTATGGACAGTCCTTATTATTTCCAAGGTCACAGAGAGAAGGAATTTTGTCACAAATGACCCAGAAAGTCCCTAGCACATTAGGAATGCCTAACTATAATAAAAAGCAACGAGAGAGGTGAATAGGCCCTGAAATGAAGAAAACTCAGTTCTCCTGCCCCATCAAATCATCTGTCCAAATCTAAATGGAAGATGTAAAAAAAAATTGAAGGGAAAAATTGTTCTGGATTGACATCTTAGGGATTTGTTCTTGAATTAATGAATAAAATATTATAGGTTTAATTTCTTAAGAAAGTAGGCACTGCTGTTGGGAGACGGCTTAGTAGATGAATCACCTGAAACTTAAATTCCACTTCTGAGAATAAATAAAAGTGGTAAATAAGTTGACTTCCTGTTATGTTTGTTTCTTGGCAACTCCAAGTCCCCTTACCAATCCAGTTTCACTGAATATGAGCTAATTTCCCCCTTTGATATTTTCCTTAAAGGCTTTAATTTTAATGGTTGAATCATCGTGAATAAAAGAAATATTGGATAAAAAAATATGGCGAAGGCTTTAAGAGGGAGGGGACAAAATGTAGTTTTCCTGGATGTTGTTCAGAGTATTTGTGAAGAAATGATAAACACCATGGCAACAAGAAAAATAATGATTTGTACTCAAAGACTGTTCCATGTAGTCATGTACTAAGACATAAAAGAAAAAAAACTTAACCAAATTTTCCCTTGCAAAAGCTTATGAGGCAGAGGGAATAGTTGAGAATCTATTATATAGCCCACTAGAAAAATACAGAATAGATGAACATTTCTAAATTTTACTATCTGCCAGCAAAACCCATAGCAATGTTGTACAGAGGGAAGAGTAGAGCAAAGGGCTTCTGTGTGTCTCTGACCATGTCAGTGAAGAAGGGATGGGGTGTGCGATCTAGATCACAGCCAGGAGGATCATGCCAAGTTGGGAAGAGTGAGTCATTCCACAGGAGGGTTAGGCATTTGAAACAATGTGGTCTCAGAGGGTTATGGTTCCACCGGCTCCTACTCCTCACTCTCCTCTAGCCTCTTTCACTTCATATTTTCACCTGGGACTATAAGACATAGAATAACTACTTGATATTGAGCATTTATCACCCACTTGACACCATTCCCAGTGTTTTATGTCTTTTTCTTAAATAAGAAATTAAGTTATTAGGATGTAGACATGTTGAATAGTAATTAATGACAAACTTTGAATTTACACAGGGTCTGTTTTCCAGGGATTAGCACAGGAAGACAGTGAAATAAGCAATGAGATTCAACTTGAGATCTCAAATTGTTCAGGTTCAAGTTTATCTTATTTGGGAGACTTGAACTCTAGGACTACTACTTATTTGTGTAGAAAAGCTATCTAACAGATGGCAAAGAAATGAAACATCTGAATACATGACTGTAACTTCTATTCAGAGGGTGAGGCAAGGATGGGTAGCTGTTCACAGGTGCTAGGAGTGGCTTCTCAGCCTGGGGCCAGCTACTTCTCCTAGACCCCTCTTGCATCGGAGTGGGGCCATATGTCCAATGAATGGAACATGAATGGAAGTAACATATCCCTTTCTTTTTAATGTGGTAAACAGCCTTTGTTCCTACTCCCTCCTACTTCACACACAGTCATGTACACTGAATAGGAACATCTGTTTTGTTTCATACATAAAATAAACTCACATAGGTTGGGCACAGTGACTCATGCTTGTAATCCCAGCACTTTGGGAGGCCGAGGAGGGCAGATCACCCGAGGTCAGGAGTTTGAGACCAGCCTGGCCAACATGGTGAAATCCCCTCTGCTAAAAATACAAAAATTAGCCAGGTGTGGTGATGCAGACACTTGGGAGGCTGTAATTGCAGACACTTGGGAGGCTCAGGCACAAACATTACTTGAACCAGGGAGGTGGAGGTTGCAGTGAGTCAAGGTAATGCCACTGCATTCTAGCCTGGGTGACAGAGTGAGACTCTGTCTCAAAACAAAAAACAAACAAACAAAAAAAGAGGCTCACATAAATAAACAAAACATACTAAGTCGCTGAGATTTCTGGGTTTACCTCTTACAGCAGCTAGAACTACCCTAACTAATAAGGAAAATTACCTTGAGCCATTAAAATTATAAAAGGTTATGTCGGTTTCCTTTCCAACAGAAAATTTGGTTGTGAAAGACACAAGTTAGAAAGAGCTCTTTTTCAGATGGATATAAGGCACATTTTAGAAATTTCAGCAAAGAAAAACAAAAGTAAACTTTTATTTTTTCTTGGAAAACTAGCATTTAAATATTTAATTATTTAAAAGAAAAGCAAGGTGATATCGAGTGGTAGCATTTGAGAGTGAAAACTAACAGGTGGAATATAACTTTGATTTCCACAGACCTTTATAATTTGGTGGAAGGTGCCTGTGTGCCATGTTCTGGGCTCTGTGTTAAGAGCTTTACATGTACACCTTCTTTAATTATGACAACCCCCGAGATGGGCACTATAATTATCCCTAGTTTAAAATGAGAAAATTGAGACCCAGGGATGTTAAATAACAAGTTTAATGTCGCACCCTAGGAAGGGGTAAAGTCAGGAACCAAGCATGAGGCTGACTGCTGAGCCTGAGCTCATCACCACTGCGCCATGTGGCTTTTCATTTTGCACACGGCATCGTTGCCACTTGTGGATGAAAGTGCTAAGGCCCAGTGAAGGGAAATGAGTAGCTCGGGTCCAAACTGCCAGATTTGTCAAAGTTGGATTTTCTGACTCTGACTTCAATACTCTCTCAATTTGGAATACCATAAATTAAAGCAAACACTAACTTGGTTATGGGGCAGACAGTCAATATTTTTAGAGTGTTTATAGAAAGGAAGTAATTTTGGCCTGGCAAAAGAGCAAACTGAAGGTAGTTTTACATTTCTATTTCAAAAAGAATCATTCAAATTGGGAAAATTCGCCTGCTCTGGATCACTCTGTGGGATATTCAGGGAGAGCAGACCCCTTCGGCTTCCTCTCCAGCCCTTTTAAAAGCAAATTTTGTAGATTATCTCACCTGGCTTGTTGCCCTCTGAGTCTGATGCACAAAATTGCTTGGTGTTTGGCACGATTGGATTGGCAAGAAAGTGTTCCTGTGGTTAGTGTTTGTGTCTGACCCTTGCTGGGAGGTTAAGGCTAGTTTTTATGCTTGTACCCTCGCACAGGTGAACAACCCTGTTCCCCTCCATTCTCCTCGGTAGGAGAGAAGTGTGGCCAGGAGGAGGGGCACCCAGGGGGGTGGACCTCACAGTGGCAAGAGGGCTCTGGAGCCACATTTCCTGGGTTCAAACTCCATGGCCATCATCCTCTGGGAATTGACCTTGGACTCTATGCCTCAGTTTCCTCATCTGTAAAACAGGGATGGGGGTGAGACTTTTGGTTTATGTGATTGAAAAGATAACACATGTCAAGGTCATAGCCTTAGAGCAGATACACACTAGGTGCTCAGGTGAATTTAGCTATAGTATAAATGGCATATTAAAGAAAATACCTGAAAGAGGGTGTGTAGCATTAACGAAGAGCAACATAGCCTTCTTGCTTGTTGTGAATTGTCTACTCATATTTTCACCAGTGCCTGCTGATACTGAATTTGGCCTAGACACAGTGGTGTGAAAGAACCAGTTAAGTGTTTGGAAGGAATAGGTCCACATCGAAGATGCAGCATCTGGCCTCCAAGTTCCTGAGAAGAAGCAGGATTCTTGGATGGGACAGCCCATTAAGCATGTAGCTTTGACCACTCCTTCCTCATTCTTGGAAAAAGGCCAACAGGTGACTCCTGGGGAATGTTTCACACTAACCAGGTTTTTCTTTTTTCTCCCTACTCTCAAGTAAAAAATAAAAAAGTTTACGTTGGTTTCCTTTCCAACAGAAAATTTGGTTGTGAAAGACACAAGTTAGAAAGAGCTCTTTTTCAGATGGATATAAGGCACATTTTAGAAATTTCAGCAAAGAAAAACAAAAGTAAACTCTGAAGTTAAAAAAAAAAAAAGTCCTGCTGTGGTCATTTTGATCTCATCATGGTTTTTCACGTCGGGCTGGTCCATTCAATATCTAGTTAGTGGTAGGAAACCAGTTGCTTCTCAGGCTGAGGAAGGAAAGCACGAACCTCCAAGTCCTGGTTCCCTCTCCTCCCAATTACGTAGTCTCTTATCTCAAGATTGCCTGGAAGAATGTGGCTGCAGGCACTGAGCGCATCCAGGAAACAGGATTGCTCAGGGGGCCTGAGAAACTGAAGGCAGGCACCGAGTAGGTCTGAAGAGGCCGGAAGGGCTGGTTGTGAAGCAAGGTGGAGGGAAGTGAGTGATGGGGCTGCAGAGCTTTGTCCCAGATGTGGGTGAAATGTTAGGCTACCTATGGGCCTAGGAGAGCACTACTTTCAGAAAAGGACTGGCACGAAGAATGTAATGAAGCGTCAGCACTGGAGCTTTCTACTCCACATGAATGCAGTTGAGTGTTAACAGGTCTTCTCTTATTCCCCATTCTCTTTTTGTGCATCTATTCTGGAAACCCAGGTCCTTGTGCTGTCTTTGAATTTCCTCTTGGCTGATGAGTTTTTAATCATAGTTCGGAGTCTCTGGGCCTTTTCCTCAGGCTCATTCTTAAGCTTGTAGGATTATCTGGCCAGATCAGTTATTCTTGCTTTTGAACTGTGTAAATTATAAATAACTTTTCTGAGAAAAGAGCACTGGATGGGGATGCAGAAGCTCCACCATTGTCCTTAATTGTGTGATCTTGTAGTCACTGTTCTAGATGCCTCTTTTAGGACTGAGGCACTTACTCTCCCAACTGTTGGGAAGATTGGCTGTGATGGCTTACAGCTGAATTTATTTGTAAGCATTGCCCTTGGCCTAAGGCATTGATTGCTAGTGGGGGTGATTTTGCCCCACAGTGGATATTTGGCAATGTCTAGGGTCATTTTTGGTTGTTACAACTGAGGGGCAGCCCATGCTACTAACATCGAGTGAGTAGTGCTCAGGGATGCTCCTAAAATCCTACAATGCACAGTATCCTACAATAATTATCCATTCCAGAATGTCAAAAGTGCTGAGGTTGAGAAATGCTGTCCTAAGGGAGCCACCATACCCAGGATTAAACCTCCTCCTCAAAGGCAGTCTGGATCCTCTAACAGGTTAATGCAGTGGGCAGGGGGGTACAAAGATCTGGCCCCTTGCTTCAATTTAGGGCCATCATAAAAAAGGCCAGCTCCAGAGCTCTCCATGGGATCATCAGAGGCCTCTGTGACTGCATCACACTTCAGTTCCCCCCCCTGCCCAATCCAGCTTTGTTCCCTCACAGGAGCTATTCCTGAGAAACACTTCCCAGCAAACCTTCTGCACACAAATCTCCACCAAGAGTCTGTTTCCCAAGGTACTCAAACTAGGACAGTTATAGCAAAAACAATCCTGAGAAGCAGACTGAATGTTGCACTCTTTTGCTCCTTGTTAAAACTGAGGCAGACTTCATTTCACTTACAGACTTCTATTAGTAATGTGTGACAGAAATTGCTAATTGTATCCAGTGTCTCTCCTCTCCCATTTTATCTCAGTAATAAAAATTCTAATGGGACATATGCTGCCTATATGTTAGTTAGGCTTGATAACATGACCATGTTATCAGGGAGGTAAATGTTTGTGATGTGTGGCTCAATCCAACTTCTGGGTTGGGTTCTTATGGAAAAGGACCATGTCCTCTCCTCCCCTGAGCCCCTTGCCACTGGCTGGACTGCAGAGGTAATGCAGAGACTAGAGCAGTCACCATGAAAGCCTCAAGCAGAGGATATCAAAGCAGCAAAATGGGAGGAACATAGGTCTATGATAATTATGGGGTCAGCCAACAAACCCTGGGCCACTTTTCAGGGTTTTTTTTTTTTTGTTTTGCTTTTGTTTTTGAGACAGTCTTGCTTTATCGCCCAGGCTGGAGTGCAGTGGTGCGATCTCTGCTCACTGTAACCTCTGCCTCCCGGGTTCAAGCGATTCTCCTGCCTCAGACTACTGAGTAGCTGGGACTACAGGCTAGTGCCACCATGCCCGGCTAATTTTTTGTATTTTTAGTAGAGATGGGGTTTCACTGTGTTAGCCAGAATGGTCTGGATACCCTGACCTTGTGATCTGCCCGCCTCAGCCTCCTAAAGTGCTGAGATTACAGGTGTGAGCCACCGTGCCCGGCCCACTTTTCAGGCCTTTATGTGAGAGATAAAACTTTTTTCTATGTTACTATATTTTGGAACTCTCTTTTACAGCAGCTAAACTAGTACCTGATAAAAGAAAAACTTCAACTGAATTAAATTTAAAGGCGTTTAATTGATCAATGAACGATTCACAAATCGGGCAGCCCCCAGAATTACAGCACATTGACAGCAACTCCAGCACAGCCATGTGGTGGAAGAAGATTTATAGACGAAAAACTGGAAATGACATGTAGAAATCAGAAGTGAGGTACAGAACAGCTGGATTGGTTACAGTTTGGCTTTTGCCTTATTTGAACACAGTTTGAACACTCAGCAGTGTATGAATGATTGAAGTATGGCCACTGGGATTGGCCAAGACTCAGGTATTGTTACAGGTGCATACTCCTAGTTAGGTTTTCAATATAGGTTGCAGTTAGTCCACAAATACAAGTACGGAGTCCTTCTCAGGCCATATTTAGTTCACTTTAACATGCCTAAACTATGCATAGCCTTAGCATACCAAAATGAGCGTGCTAAAGCCTATAAAAAGATGTATTATTTTTAATGATGTTTCATTAACCATGTTTTTATTTTCCATTCTTAAGATAAACCACATAATTTTATGATTGAATCCCTATTGTCTGCATCATAGTTCTAACTAGCAATGGAGAGTGGGGCTGGGAATGAGAGTAAGAATATCAGAATCCTCTAGAAAATTGTTTTGAAAATGCACACACTCAGGCCTCTCTCTTATAGAGATTTTAGTGTACCTTTGGGGTGGAATATATTTCAGGTAGGTGTTTTGAAAACTTAGGATAGCTTATAAAACTTGGATCTACTCTTATATGTCACCTTGCTCCATAAAGGAAGCACAGAGTAGAAACTCAATTTTTGTCTTTTGAATAACTAAATGAAATTTCTAGGACTAGGGGCATAGTAGGTGCTATGGAACTTTTTCTTCTTCTAGTTGCAAAGCTAACAGCTCCTTATGGGAACTCAAAAGGCACGCCTTATGTTCCCAGCCAATAAAGATCTAAGGCCCAACAGATTTGTGAGTATCCGAGAGAGTAAGAAAGAGTAAGAGCAAAGATAGGTAGAACCCCATCATTTGCTTTTAGTAGGTATATTTTCAAATGGTGTTTGAAATCTAAAACTCCTCATAGACATTCAGATGTATTTCAACTGGGAGGTTATATTGTACATATGTTGTAGGTACATTAGGTGACCCTATTTTCTTGGCCAAAGAATCACTGGGCATTTATGTAAAATATTTATAGGTGGATGACCTTTGGCTAAAACTTTATAGCCTATAATTTTATTTACTGACTAGCTTTAGTAGAAGTATCAATGCACATTGATTAAATAGTTATGTGTAGCTAGTGCAAATAGCTATGTAAATCCAGATTAGGAAGTAATGAGCATCCTCATGCTACACAGATATTTACTTGTGACTCTTATTGAGCTCAAATAGTTGGGTAGGGTGATGCTGACTAAAGCAAGAGTTCTGCCTAGTGCTCATTTGAACTGGTATCTCCTGCTTTTGGTGCCTCACAGAAGTCAGTGTGAGGGCTTCCCTGCTGTTGTCACTGTGCTGGCGCCCAGGACCCCTCAGCCTGCAGCCTGGTGGTCAGGACAGTGATAGCAGCCCAGGTCCCAAGCTGCTTTTAAGACTTTGGATTTCTCCTTTATGCTGAAGCCTTCCTTTTCCTGCATTGTGCTACATTATCAGGGGTTTTCAGGGCCCTGCTGGTCCCTCTAGGCTCTCTATTACTCATAAATATTTTGCTTCATCTCCTGCTAACAGCCTCAATCTTTCCATATTCAAATAAGTTCAAAATCTTGAGAGGAAAATTGGCTCATCTTTGTGTCCCAGGCTAGCTCAGAAAACGCCAACTCCCCCAGGGATGAACAGCCCTTGGGTCAGTGATCACCTGGCAGGGGACCCCCGTCTGTCATTTTCCTGAGCTCAGGCAAAATGAAGGGCAGTACTAGCTTAAAAAAGGAAGTTGGGCACTTCTAATGATGTGTGCAGTTCCTACAGAAAGGCTTTCCTGTTGTTCAGAAATCAAATTCCATTGTGCTATAGAGAAAACTATTTATTAAAAAGTCTGTGTTGAGGCCGGGCACGGTGGCTCACGCCTGTAATCCCAGCACTTTGGAAAGTCGAGGTGGGTGGATCACCTGAGGTCAGGAGTTCAAGACCAGCCTGGTTAACGTGGTGAAACCCCATCACCACTAAAAATACAAAATTAGCTGGGCGTGGTGGTGCACGCCTTTAGTCCCAGCTACCTGGGAGGCTGAGACAGGAGAATCACTTGAACCCGGGAGGCGGAGGCTGCAATGAACTGAGATCCCACCACTGCACTCCAGCCTGGAAGAGACAGAAGGAGACTCCGTCTTAAAAAAAAACAAAAAAAAAACACACACACAAAAAACTGTGTTGAGAGTTATAAGCAGGTCTGTAAGAGGCCTGTACAAGCTGTCTCTTAATTTAGTTGAAGATGGTCTTTCTTGATTCTGCATGTATTTATCAACTTCAGAAGAGATCTAGATGTAAATTCCAGACCTCTGTTATCTATGCGGAAATCCTATGAGCGAAAGCAGGGTCTATGAGCCTTTTAGTATTATAAGAATGTGGAATGTTAAATGGGAAAGGTATCAGAACTAAGAGATTTAACATTTTAGGGATAATAAGGATATTCCCTGGGGCGCGGTGGCTCACACCTGTAATCCCAGCTCTCAGGGAGGCAGAGGCGGGAGGATAGCTTGAGCCCAGGAGTTCGAGACCTGCCTGGGTAATACAGCGAGAACCCGTTCTCCACAAAAAGGAAAAAAAAAAAAAAAAGACAAAAAAAAAAAAAAAAAAGGATATTCCCATGGGTTGTCATGGTGATTAAATGAAGTGACCCATGTGTGCGCCTGGCATTTAATAGATGATCAGTGTTTGATGGTGGTTATTATTCACTGTGGGATCAAACACCCTGAAATTTTAAAAACATTTATCTTGAGTGGTTTGGTTTTTCTGTTTTCATTGTTTTATTTGCTCAATTTTTGTCATGAAAAAATACAATCTCTCTAATCACTGAGATACTAAGAAACATGTCCAATATCCAAAGGAAGGTTGAACATCCCAAAAGCTTTCAAGTTCCCCTTAGGTGCTTTGACTTTACCGGAAGTTTCCACCAGACAATTAGTGATCTCTTATTAATTCAAAGCGTACAAGCAGTATATGCAAACTTGAATATGATTGGCAATAACACATTTATGTGTTTTATCAAAATATTGAGTGGGCATAAGTTAACCTCACCTTCTCCTCCAAAATTGCAAAATATATAATATTCTTTGGCCAAAAGAATGAGGTATAACTTCTACATTGTGAGAGGAAAAAATGTCCACAAAGTATTGTTAAAAATCAAGTTACAGAACAGTTTTATAATATGTTGCTATTTTATGTAATTGTAATAGTATTATAAAATATATGACTTGTGCATAGAAAAATAATCAGAAAAATACACAAACTTCATTACAGTTGTCCCTGAGGGCATGGGGGATTTTTACTGAAAATATTTCAGTGTGGTTTAAATTTTTACAAGGAAAGGATAATATTTTTGAGATTACAAAAATAAAAAACTTAAAAGTAGATGAGAACTTGCAAAATAGTTTATTTGGAGCAAATCTTGTAAAGTATACAAGGTGATTAAACACAAATAGTGTGTTTTTGTTACTGACTTAAGTCAGCTCTTCTACCACTTGGTTTAGTGTTTCTAATATTTTGGCCACCTCCGGCAATTTTTATTACTTATTATAAGCTTTTCGCTTTCAGTTTGTTCTCAGCTTCTAGAATACAAGGTGTTAAATAACATCTCATTGCACTTTTGATTGCTCACTCTCCCAAGACATGCTCTCAAGTTAGGCTTACATTCTCCATCTCAAACTATCTGCTTCCCAGCCTCTGGGGACTCTTCTCCCTAGAAGTGGTTCTGGGCTGGCTTTGAAGAAGTGTAAGGACCCAGTTGCTCCTGAATCTATTGTGAGGTGATCGCTGTTCTCCTTTCAAACTGTTTTCCCTATTGCTCAGGGCTATATGGTGACCCTCAAAATGTAGCACACCTGAGTATTTATTGAGGTTTGCTTGAAACTCAAAGTCCTAGCTCCAGGGATTCTCCTTCAGTGGGTATGGGATGGGGCCCAGGAACCTGCATTTTAATTAATAATCTTACAGAATTCCATTCTACCCCAGGGGTTCTGTGGAAATGTTTCAGGCACTGCAGTCAGGGAGGGTTCCAGGGTTCATTCACTGTCAATCAAAACATATCTGCTTTTATCTTTTTAAAATGAGGCATCTGGCCAGGCGCAGTGGCTCTAACCTGTAATTCCAGCACTTTGGGAGGCTGAGGCAGGCAGATTGCTTGAGGCCAGGAGTTTAAGACCAGCCTGGCCAAGACATGGCAAAACTCCCCTCTCTACTAAAAATATAAGAATTAGCTGGGCATGGTAGTGCATGCCTGTAATCCCAGCTACTCGGGTAGCTGAGACATGAGAATCACTTGAACCCAGGAGGTGGAGGTTGCAGTCAGCCAAGATCGTGCCTCTGCACTCCAGCCTGGGGCAACGGAACAGACTTTGTATAAAAAAAAAAAAATAAAAAATAAAAAAGATAAAAAATAAAATAAGGCATCTGGTAAGATATTACTTGTAGAAATCTGTTCATCCACATCTACAGATCTAAATCTCCCAATCTTCTCCTCTGTATCATGATTTGAAAGGCCTTCTTCAATCCATAATTCTAAGAATAATCAAGCACGCAAACAAACAAGGCTCATCAAAACTCACTTCTTTTTTAGCTTTGTTATGGCTTCCTTTTTTTACAGTATAGCTGGGATTTTTTTTTTTTTTTTTTGGTATTAGGTATAAGGTAAGGATCCATCTTAATTCTTATCCCAAATAATGTACTAATTATATTTACAATTCAATAAGAACAATCTATTTTCCCACAGATTTGAAATGTAGTATTTATCATATGTCACATACCTACTTGGCTCTATTTCTGGGTGTCTTCTTCCCTTGATATTAGCTGCTATTCTACTGCTGTCATTCTTTCTTAATTATGATATCTTTATAGTACAATTCATTATTTCGTAGAGCTGATTGTCTTTCATTATTCTTCACCTTGAATATTTTTTCATTGGGTTGACTTTTATATCTAAAAGAATAATGTTTGCTTGGTTCTGGAAAAGTCTCTGAGATCTTAGTCAGATTTTCATTCAATTTACAAATTAATCTGGTAGAGGAAGAAGCATTGACATTGAGTATTCAGCATGTCCTTCCAGGAATATAGTATGTTTTTCAATGTAATTGGTCCTCTTTTATGTCCCTCAATTAAGCTTCTTTTCTGCCTTTTGGTAGGATCTGCACATTTCTTGTCAGTAATCAGTGTGGAGTAGTACAGAGCATGTTTGCTCTGGAATCAGATGCCTGGGTTTAAAGCCTGATCAATCAAGAGACTGCGCAAGTTGCTTAATCTTGCTTGTCTCAGTTTTCTCTTCTGCAAAATGGGTATGATATTAATAGTACCTAGCTCATAGGGTTCCTTAAGGAATCAGTAAATCTCATGCAAAGCACCGAGGACATTTCTGGCATACATTAAGTGCACTTTACATTTCAAGTTAAGGTCTCTTTCCATAGCTGTAGCTGTCTTATCCAGAAATTAAGAATGCTCCTTAAGTGTCCTTCACTTGAACACAAGTGAAGTCTTTGAAATGAGAAACACGTAAGCATATAAAGTAGATAGGTTAAATAACAACTCAGAGATGAGTATTTAAAGCACTAAGGATTCGATGGTATAGACAAGGAAGAACAGCCTCTGTGGAGGCGAACTCCTTGAACAAAGGCAAAGTCAGGGCTTATAATTATAAAAAGCTAAACCCACAACATTTCACAAGAAAAAGGGATTGATGTAGGCAAATCTAGTTTAGGGTCAGCTGGTTGCAGTGATGCTTTACAGGCTGTTTACTGGCCTATCATCGTTCTGTGGTTTTGGTAGGAATTGTGTTGCCACTAAAGCTCATGCTCTTTATTCAGGCTCCTGCCCAGAACTACTTTCTTTGATTTTAGACAGTCTTCAGTCATTCCCTAGTCTGTACTCCATGGTATAAATGATTGTTATCCTACATTTAACCATAATTTTATTTTGCAGTTTTAACCCCATAGATTCTGAACTACTCACCACTAACCCGCTGTCTTATTTATCTTTGTCTCTAGGTGCTTTGACTGGATTCTAGCACATAGTAAGAGCTTAACGAATGTTCCAGTGAATGAAGTAATCTCCTGGCTTATATGCAAGTTGGGGACAAGGATCTTTCAAAGAGGTGTGGTACACTGACTACTGGAAGTTATGTGCTCCTATTTTATACAACCTCTGGATCTGTTTCCTCATCTTAAAAGACAAAGTTAGAGTCCTATCAATGATTTTTAACCCTTGTTGCGTATTAGAACCACCTGCCAAAACTAAAGAAAAGAAAAAAACCAAAAACCTCTAATGCTCAGGCCGCACCTCACATGGATTGAGTCAGAATCTTTGGTATCTTGGCACTGCCTTTTTTTTTTTTTTTTTTTTTTTTGAGACGGAGTCTCGCTCTGTTGCCCAGGCTGGAGTGCAGTGGCGCTCTCTCTGCTCACTGCAAGCTCTGACTCCCTGGTTCATGCCATTCTCTGCCCCAGACTCCTGAGTAGCTGAGACTACAGGCGCCCACCACCACGCCCGGCTAATTTTTTGTATTTTTAGTAGAGACGGGGTTTCACTGTATTAACCAGGATGGTCTTGATCTCTTGACCTCCTAATCCACTTGCCTCGGCCTCCCAAAGTGTTGGGATTACAGATGTGAGCCACTGCGCCCGGGCTGGCACTGTTATTTTTAAAAACCTCTCCCTGACCGCCAGTGGGCAATTCTACTCTGCAGCCACATTGAGATCCACTGGGCCAGGTAAACTCGTACATCTGTGACTGCGAGGAACAGCTGATAATCTTAAAGAGAAGGAGAAAGCTAATTCAAAATCTCTAGTCTTCTGGGATCATCTTGTGAGGTAGCACATATTCAAACCCACTTTGATACTCCCTGAGAGGACATCGCTGTACTATGTAGTCCAGAATATAATTGCTGTCCATAATATGATTCAGAAAGTAGAGAATCAGTTAGTATATTTTGGCAAGACTTACAAAAAAATGCATAAAAACTAAAATATTTAGTGCGTAGTAGGGTAAACTAGTTGTCTGCCAAAGCCGTGTATGTGGAATACCTCACACTTCATGGATGCCTGGCCATTGAGCCTTATTGTGGTCACTTTCACATTTTTCAGTAGACCGGTATGTGTATGAGGCTTTGTGATTTCTTGTTAAAGGATGGAGATAAAAAAAAAAAAAAAAAAAAAGACCAAAACTAAACAAAAACCTTTCTTCTTTGCTATCATAACTTCCTCTATCTGTGGCTGCATTTCTCTGTCCCCACTTCACAGAAAAACATCTTAGATGAGATTTCTGTCCTGTTTTCCACTCTTTGTTGGACTCACTTCAATCTTGTTTCTTTCCTACTACAGGATGGAAACTGCATTTGCAAGGTCATTACCAATCACCTCCAAACCAGTGATTTTTTTTTTTTTTTTTTTGTCAGCTTACCTGACCTTTCGGCAACTTTTAACACTCTTCTTTCCTCTGGTTTCCTTCCTACTTAAGGCTGTTCCCCTTGAGTATCTTTTGCTGGTTTCTACTTCTCTATCTTCTTTCCTTCTCTACCTGATGACTACATATTGGAGTGCTTTGGGGTACCACGCTAGACATTAGTTCCAGGAATTTTCATCAGAAATAGATGCTGAATACCCTGACTTGCCCTACCACACCACAGTTTGATGGCTTAGCAATAGCATAGTTTTATTGCAGTTTTTCAAACTGCAATTGAAATTTTCCTGAACAAGAATACTTGTCCTGAATCACATTATTGAATGTTGAATGGCTTCAGAAACCTTGTTGCAGATATGATAATGTTTCTTAATGGATTTAATCTGAAATTACATTATAAGATAGTGCTTGTATGTGAAATTTATACGTGGAAAAGTCATTTTGATGACAACTAATGTTGTTTCAACAATAAGTAATGGCAAGATCAAATACATCTTCCATGCTGTCAAAAGTTAAAATAAGAAGCAGGATCTCTATTTTCACACAAATTTGTGGCAGATATATTTTCTGAGCTCAAACTGCAGTTCCAACAGTGTTTCAGGACCTCATTGCAGTGCACGTTTCACATTTTGAAATCCATTTAATGGGCAGTTGAGGAACTGCCACCTAACCTTCAATTAATCTGAAATGCAAGGATATGCCAAAAGGCAAATATCAAGAGAAGAATCTAGTAGAATTCCATAAATTCCTTCTGAGTGGTGAGTATGCTCAATGAAAATCATATGCTTGTGGGAGATATCGGTGTTTGTTAATATCTTTGTGAAATATATTTTCAAAGATGAAGTATATAAAATCTCATTACAGATCAACAGAAAGAGATGAACACCAACATTTCAACCGATTTTGATAAGGAACACTAATTTCGAAACCCAATTAAGTAAAATGTTACCCCTCCCCAAGAGAATTCCATTCTTCTCATTAGTAGACCTGTATTACAAAAAATTATTCCCAATTATTATGTTTTGAATTTCATCAGTAAAAAATTTGTGGAGTTTTTCTTCTCTGTTGTAGAAGTACCTACATAACATCCTTGATTTTGCCTATTGGCCTGCAAAGCCTAAAATATTTTTTATCTGGTACTTTATAGTTTGCCAAACCCTGGTCCAGCCCATCAATATCTTTTCTGTGCACAACTCAAAAGACTCCAGGCCATACTTGTTCTGGCTGCTACTTCTTCAACTACTAGGCCTCTTTTCTCTTCCTCAAGCATATCACAGGCTCCCCTGGCTCAGGCCTTTTATTCTTGCTGCATCTTCTGCCTTTAAATGTTTGTTCTCATCCTTCAGGTCTCACTTTGAGTATCACTTTCTAGAGATTTGCCCACACCCACTTATTCTCTATCACAAATCACCCTCTTTATTTCCTTCATAGTTATCTCACATAGTTTTTACTTAGTCATTGTCTCCTCCATCAGAATGGAAGCTCCACAAGACCAGATACCTTGCTGTTTAGTTCATCAATGACTGGGACAGAGTAGATGTTGAGTGATTATTTTTTGAATTAAAGTGTCACAGTGGTGGCTGGTCAGGCATGAGCAAGGCCGGAGAGGGCTCCCCCATTCCTCACATCAGGACTGTCAGGCAACCATCAGGTGACGTTCAGGTGGTTGTTAATGGTCTCGCTATAATAATAATTGGTCACAGCTGGTGCCAGGGAAAGGCGGGCTCCTAATAGATAGAAAACACCTGAAACTGGTGGTTAGCCACTTCCTGAGACGATCTCAGGAGTTGGGTGAGTGGGCTCAAGCACATGCATGCGGACAACTTACCCCAAGGGAAGAATCAGGACGAGGTAACGCGAGACCCTGGAAGTATCCAACGTATAAAACCGCCACGTCAACAGGTCACACTGCGCACTTGATCTCTCAAGTTGCCCATTTGGCCCTCCCTCTTCGGAGGTACTTTCTTTTCTTCCTTTCATTCTTGCGCTGAAGCTTTTTGATAAACTTTCGCGCCTGCTCTAAAACTTGCCTCAGTCTCTCCTTCTGCCTTATGCTCTTCCGTCGAATTCTTTCTTCTGAGGGGGCAAGAATTGGGGTTGCTGCAGACCCCGTATGGAAGTGAATTTGCCACTGGTAACAAAATAGTGGGGCAGGAAGCTAGTGGGTTCTAAAGTTCAAAGGCCATATACATAGCAGCAAGCCTCTAAGTCTTCCATTCTGACTACTCTCTGCTCATGTTCTCAGTGCTTTTTAACTTTACTATGATGTAGCTATAAAGCATTAAAAAGATGATCAGCTGGGCATGGTGGCTCATGCCTGTGATCCCAGCGCTTTGGGAGGCCGAGGCAAGCGGATCATGAGGTCAGGAGTTTGAGACCAGCCTGGCCAACATGGTGAAACCTCGCTTCTACTAAAAATACAAAAATTAGCCAGACGTGTTGATGCCTGCCTGTAATCTCAGCTACTCGGGAGACTGAGGCAGGAGACTTCCTTGAACCCGGGAGGCAGAGGTTGCAGTGAGCCGAGATCACGCCACTGCATTCGAAAAAAAAAAAATCATTTTGTGTTCACTCTTCTGATTCTGAGATGGTTGGATATTTAAGTGTAGGTAGGGCCACTGTTTGCCAGCTTGGGGTTGCAAACGCCTCACCCTTAAGTTCTACAAAGTACAGCAAGTTAGAGTTAATATTTCTCTAATCAATAAGGACCTTAGCTTGTCTTCCCCTGGGGTCGTCCTCCCTGGATATGAATCCAGGGCACACTTGGGCATGCTTACTTGTGTCTTACCGCCCGTCTGGGTTGTCCTCTCTGCTGGCCGATGGAGCTCCTTCTTAGACTTGAACCTCAGGGCTAGACCTTTGTTACAGGTGTGTGAGGACCAGCAAGCAGCATTAGTATCACCTGGGATCTTGCTAGAACTGCAGACTCTTAGACCCCAATCTAGACCCACTGGGTCAGAACTGGCTATTTAACGAGATCTTCAGGTGAATCTTATGTCCCGTGCAGGCCTAGATGCTGGGTGATCTAGAAGGTAGTTCCAGCTGGTAGTGGTGGCTACCATTATCATCTCTGAGGACCCTCCAGAGATCCCTGCCTCATGCAGCACAGCTGGGTCCTGATGGTGACTGCTGCATCACTGTTCTGTCATTTGGGACAGGGCCATACCTCTTGCTCATCCAAGTCATGGGTGGGATGTAGTTCAGTAAAGTCCAAATGGTAACCTTCAGCAAAATATAACTTGATGAGGAGATACTAGAATATCTTAGAACCTCTCTGAGATGCTCTCGGAACTCTCGGTCTGTCCCTCCTGTGGCCTGGGATGGCTCCACCTCTATTACTGGAACTTCTCCAGGCAGCTCCCTGCCACAAGGTCCTGATCAAACCAAAATTCTGAATGCAGAGAGAGAAGAAAATTATTCCCTGACTTCAGCCTTAGGACTGCTTGTCCAAGCCCTTGTTTCCTGACCCAGAACTGACCCTTGCCCAGGATGATTGATGGGGAAAATAGCCATTCTCTTCAAGGGGAAACCCCACCTCCCACCCCCACAGAGGTGTGGTCCGATATATAATTGATTGACATAAGCACATTCCCTAAAGTCTGAGTTATATGGTCTTGAAGGCACATGTGGGATCTCAGCAGCCTTGGCAACTTTCTTTACAGTTTTTCTCATAAAGTGTTCTGAAACCTGGGAGTGTAGCCTCATTCTGGGTTACCTGGTTACATGAGAATTTACTTGAAATGTTGTTTAAAGCTCATTGAGAACAGCTCATATGCTTACAGGGGAATCTAAGAAGGAAAAGCTGTGATTAAGAACTGGCTGAGATATAAATAATAGGTGTAATTTTCTCTTGATCTCTGTAAACAACAGGTATTAGAAAGATTACCTGCCACTTTCCAGTTACATATACACTGACACCGAAGAAATGGGCTATTGATGGATCTGAACACAGCTTATAGAATGACTCTGGATCACTTGCAGCTGTCTTTGAAACCACCTGATGGCAATTTTTAGCTTTACTTTCCATTTTAGAGCTTTCCTATGTACTTTCAAAATAACCAGTTATGGTGGTTGGAAGGCAGTTCTGCAAAAGATTTTCTAGAGGTTGAAAAGCAGAAAGAACAAATAGTAAGAAATGTTTGCTGCTTATTGAATTTAATAAAAGTATCTTATTTATATAGCTAACAGACATTTCATACACACGATCTCATTTTATCTTTATATCAGCCCTGAAGTTATACAAAGCAGTATTTCATTCCCATTTTCAAGATTTAGCAAACTGAAGCCTAGAGAAGTTAAACAGCGAGAAAGTGGTGAAGTTCGGTCTGAAAACTGTCTTTCGAATCTAAATTCAGTCCTCTATCTCTGGTTGAAGTTTGCATTCACGTTAAGGGTGTAGGCAGTAACAAGATGGGGTGATGTACCTAAACTGCTTACATGGTTTATGGAACCACCAGTTTCTTAATACTAGGTCATTTCTGACTCCTTAAGACACTGAGAAAAGTCTCTGGATCAGAGCTCCCCATGCGTACTTCTTTCTTTTTCCCACTTTCTCTTCTTTCTTCCCTCTCATTTATTTCTCCGATTTGCTTCCTTTCCTCTTCACTCCCTCTGGCTTAGCTTGATTCTTAAAGGACTTCACTATTAACATCCAGGATGACTCAGTGTGAAGGAAACCACAGCAGATGTAGAGAAGGGGAGGAGGGGGTTTGGAAGGAGTGTGGGGAGATGAAGGCCAGGGCAGGTGTGGAGAGCAGCTTAGCACAGATACACTAATTTCCACGTCCAGACTGGTATTCTGAGATGTTCCCTGCTGCTCTGGAATCTCTGTAAACACAGGGATTTGTCTGGAATGACTTTACAGCTCAGCAGGAAGCTTGCTAAGTGCCAGGACTTTCAAACTGTGAGTGCTGCTCAGAAATGGAGGAGGAAGTGCTCTCAGCCCAGGCCCACAGTCCTTGCCTGGGCCTGCCAGGGCCCATTTAGACTGGGAGAGGGGTGTGGAGGCTTGTGCATGCTCCCATCCTTCCATGGTGCCTGCTGCACTCACAGGGCAGTGGGCCTGGAAGGAACCTTGCAAAGGCATCAGCTACATCTTTGAGCTGTTGTAGTGAGCCAAACCTAAAATGTCCCAGAAAGCCATGAAAAAAACCAGCCTTGTTCTTAAATTTCTTTTAAGGATAGAAACTTTCATGATTTTACTCAGCAATACTTTTTTTTTTTTTTCCAAAATCCTTTTTTGCAAGAAGACTGTAAATCTTCCCTGCAGCAATTTAATTCTCTTTCCTCTTTTTTTCCTTAATGGCACGTGGTTTCCCAAGAGTGACAGGTAGTGTTTCTGTCTCATTGTTGTGATTGAGTAAGCAAAGCTATCGGGAGGGCAAAAGAAGAAAACCATAGAAGATTGTGTCTCTGGGAAGTGAAATGCAGAGTTTCATTTTTGTCACCATCTTGTAAAAGAGGGCACTGGAAAGAGGGCAACTGCCCTGTGCCCAGCACAGCTGAACTGTCCTCCTCCAGCCAAATGGCCTACTCTGTAGACAAACTCTTAGATGCAAGTTGGTAATGTAGCTTATTCTGGTAACAGTTATAAGCAGTGGCTTTACAGAATTCAAATCCTGGTGACACTACTTATTAGGTGTATTAGAGTTCTCCAGAGGAACAAAGCTAGTAGGATCTATATATCTATCTTTATCTCTGTATACCTATATCTATATAATCTCCACACAGTCATGTGCTACATGATGACATTTTGATCAATAATGGATGGCATATATTACAGTGGTCCCATAAGATCATATTGGAGCTGAAAAATTCCCGTCACCTAGTGACCTTATAGCCGTCATAACTGCATAGCACAACCCATTACTCACATGTTTGTGGTGATGCTGGTAGAAACAAACCTATGTCTAAAAACTGTATGAGCTATACGTTTATACAACTATGTATAGCACATAATACTTGACAATAAACACCTGTTACTGGTTTATATATACACTAGTATAATTTTTATGGTTATTTTAGAGTATACTACTTAAATAGTTAACTATAAAACAGCCTCAAACAGGTCCTCAGGAGTTTTCCAGAAGTAGGCATTGTTATATAAGATGACAGGTTCCATGTGTTTTATTGCCCTTGGGATGAGATGTGGAGGGTGAAAGACAGTGATATGGATCATTCTAATCCTGTGTAGGCCTAATGTGTGTGCCTTAGTTTTTAACAGAGTTTAAATAGTTGAAAAAATTAAAAATGAATAAAAAGCTTATAGAACAAGGATATAAAGAAAATATTTTTGTATAGCTGTATAATGTGTTTGTGTTTTAAGCTAAGTGTTATAAAAAAGTAAAAAAGTTAAATGTTTATAAAGTAAAAAAGTTATAGTAAGCTAAGGTCTTACTTATAGAAGAAAAAAATTAAATGTGTTTAGTGCAGCATAACTATACAGTGTTTATAAAGTCAACAGTTATGGACAGTAACAGTCCAGGTTTTTATATTCAATCACCACTCACTCACCCAGAACAATTTCTAGTCCTGCAAGCACCATCCACAGTAAGTGCCCTATGCAGGTGTACCATTTTAATCTTTTATACAGTATTTTTACTGTACCTTTTCTATGTTTTAGATACACAAATACTTACCATTGTGTTACAACTGCCTACAGTAATCAGTGTGGTAACAGATTTGTAGCCTAGGAGTAATAGGCTATATCATTTAGTAGGCTATACCATCTAGGCTGATGTCAGTATACTCTATGATGTTCACATAACAAATAAATTGCCTAAAGATGCATGTCTTAGAGCATACACACATGTATCTCCTGTTGATTTTATATATATCCTCTTATATAGTCCATAAATAGATATATAATATATACTACATATATAATAACATAGAAACATATAGAAAACATACACAATATCTATACTATGTATAGATACAAATATATAGTAGCGAAAGAGAACGAGCATGTGCACTGTTGAATTTGAAATCTGTAGGGTAAGCCAGTAGGTTAGAGATTCAGGTAAGAGTGGATATTGCAGTCTTAAGTTGGAAGGCCAGAAACTCAGGCAGAATCTCTGTGTCAGTCTGGAGGCAGAACTGCTTTTTCAGGAAACCAGAGTCTTTGCTATTAAGGCCTTCAACTGATTAAATGAGGCCCACCCACATTATGGATGGTAATTAAAGTCAACTAATTTTAAGTGTTAATCACATAAAAAAATACCTTTACAGAGATATCTAGACTAGTGTTTGTCCACACAACTAGTAACCATGGCCAAGCCAAGTTCACACATAAAATCAATCATTACTCTAGCTTTTAACTTACTGGCAAGTCACTCAACTTCTTTACACTGAATTTCTCTTTTGTAAAAAGGAGGTAGAATAAAAGTTTGCTCAGTGCCTGGATATACTAAGTGGTCAGTACATGTTGCCTGTATTATGATTGCTGTGAGTTCTTAAGTAAATTATATTATGTATTGGAAATCAAATAGAGCAATCAGCTCTATCTATTGTGTTTATTGATTTGCCATCAGAACAAATGTTTAAGTTGTTAGATGTTGGCTGATTAATATTAAAAAATATTCATTAGCACAATGGTATGAATATAAATATGCTAATACTAATATAAAAATAACATAGCTCTTCTATGATTTATGTCTATCATCCCAACAGATCAACTGTTTTTCTGTTCTCTAGTCCTTCCCCCTACACACATAAACATATTATTTACAGAGCTGTATTCAAGATGGATTAATGTTTGCATTTTGCTGTTTTCCAGTGAACACAATAGGTGTTAAGATATTAAACTAGCCAAATTAATTGTATTCTGGTTGAAAATTATAGTCCATCATCTCTAATTTTTACTAAGGAGCTGAGCTGCTGGAATGATGGTTTTCATGGTGTGCCAGCTTGGCAGACAAGCTGTCTAGGTGTTTTGCATCTCACTGCTTTCCTCAAAAAGGGTAGTTGAAGGACTAAAACTACTGAATGGATTATAGGTGTAATCTGCTATTGGAGAGAAAAGGTTAATCCAGTTCTGCATTATTATGTTTTTTATTTGTTCTTTCATTAATTTAAAATGTGTTGAGCTCTTTCAATGTATTGTGCATTGGCCACTGAGCATCTATCCAACCAGCAAATGCACCAGAGACCTGCTCTCCAGAGTTGCAAACTAGAAGGTAAGGCTGACAGTAGGGAGACACGTAAGGTCCACAACAGAGTGGTTCATTTGAGGGTTGGGGGAGGAAAAGAGAGGAAACATCCTGGATCTTCTAAATTGAGTTCTGAAGGATGAGTAGGAGTTAGCCAGATGAAGGAACAGCGAGGGGGTCAATATCTTTATCTTTTGGTAGAAGGAAAAAAACCTGCTTTTGCATAAAACAGAATCCAGATGATTTTCTCTTCATTTAGGCAAACCTATGAACCTCAGTGTATTAGTCGGTTTTCATGCTGCTGATAAAGACATACCTGAGACTGGACAATTTACAAAAGAAAGAGGTTTAATGGACTCACAATTCCACATGGGTGGGGAGGCCTCACAATCACAGTGGAAGGCAAAAGGCACATCTCACATGGTAGCAGACAAGAGAGGAGAATGAGAACCAAGGGAAAGGGGTTTCCCCTTATAAAATCATCAGGTTTCATGAGACTTATTCATTACCATGAGAACGGTATGGGAGAATTGCCCCCACAATTCAGGTATCTCCCACTGGATCCCTCCCACAACATGTGGGAATTACGAGAGCTACAATTCAGGATGAGATTTGGGTGGGGACACAGCCAAACCATATCACTCAGGTAAGGCTGTGGGAACATCATGTGCAAAGACCCACTGACTGCACACCAGGGTTTGCAGAACTGAGAATATTCTGGCTATAGGAAGAGTGTGAAGGTGAAAGGCGTCTATAATAAGGTGTTTGGACTTAACTTCTGTGGTCAGTGGGAAGCCACTGAAAGTTTTTGTTATTGTTCTTTTGAGACAGGGTTTGGCTCTGTTGCCCAGGCTGGAGTACAGTAGCACTATCTTTGTTCACTCTAACCTCTGCCTCCAAGCTAAGCCATCCTCCCACATGTGCCTCCCAAGTATCTGGGACTAGAGGTGTGTGCCACCACACCCGACTAATTTTTATTTGTTTTTGGTGGAGACGGGGTTTTGCCATATTACCCAGGCTGGTCTCAAACTCCTGGGCTCAAGCAATCCACCCACCTTGGCCTCTGAAAGCATTAGGATTACTGGCATGAGCCACTTAGCCTGGCTCATTGAGATGTTTGAAGGATGGCAGTGACATGACAGGATCTATACTTTAGGAAAATCACTTAGGCCACAGCATAGAGCATCAGTAGTGAGGGCAGTGCTGGCTGCATGGAGACGTTATATCACCATTGAGGTAATCCAGGCAGAAGATGCATGATCAGCAATGTGGTAATGGCAGTGCAGATAGAAAGAAATAGATGGAATCAAAAGATATTTAGAAGATAGGAGGAGAAGATTGTAACATGGTTATCAATCAGGTGTATGGAAGAGACAGCAGTTAGAGATGAAGCCCAGGGTCCTTCTAGTCTGTATCTTTATGTTCTTGAAAATGGTGTGTGTGTGTGTGTGTGTGTGTGTTTACATCTCAAATTATTTTGACTTCAGGGCAGTTGCTGTCATGTCATCTAGTCAGACATTCTATCATGACATAGAAATCCTCGTGGCATGGTGGAAAAAGTCCTTGTCTGGAAGCCTGGGGCAAGTACAGCTTTACCACAAACCCCAAATAAGATCCTGGGTCAATCATTTGAGCCGCTTGTGGGGAGAGTGAACAGTTGTAGTGTAAGATAGCATAATTATAAGCTGGGGTGGGGCTTTGAGTTATGATGCCTATACAAAATGAACATGACACTTGGCATAAACTGGGTGAGCCTGCTCTTGGACTAAAGGGACTAGACTGGGGTTCTGCCTGCCCTAGGTCCTGCCTGATTATTCCAGGGACTGAGAGGAGGATCCATATTTTGTCCCACCTATAACAAATGTAGGGCATACCAGTATGCCGAAGAATACCTTTAAGGAAGCTCTGGCATAGTGATAAATTCTTGAGTCATGAAGTTCAGACTAGAGTCTTTGTTCCACCATTTACTAGCTGTTTGACTCCAAGAAAATTAATCATTTTGCTTCGATTTTGTCATCTGTGAAACAGAAATAATAATACCTATCCACCAGGATTGTTGTAAAGATTAAGTAATATATGTAAACATTTGAGCTCCTGGATACAGAGTAAATGCTCAATACATATTTGCCAGTACTTTTTAATATAATCTTTTCTCCAATGTGTACAATTCAATAATTTTTATTTTTATTTTCATACATTTATGGGGCACAAGTGCAATTTTGTTATATGCATAGATTGGGTAGTGGTCATGTCAGGGCTTTAAGATATCCCTATCCTGACTAATGAACATTACTCATTCAGTAATTTCTCATAATTCATGCCCTGACCCTTTCACCCTTCCAAGTCTCCACTGTCTATCATACCACTCTCTATGTTCATGTGCACACATTTTTTAGCTCCTACTTATGAATGAGAACATGCAATATCTGTCTTTCTGTGTCTGACTTTATTAGTCTGTTTTCACACTGCTGATAAAGACATACCCGACACTGGGAAGAAAAAGAGGTTTAATTGGACTTACAGTGCCACATGGCTGGGGAGGCCTCAGAATCACGGTGGAAGGTGAAAGGCACTTCTTACATGGTGGTGGCAAGAGAAAATGAAGAAGCAAAAGCAGAAACCCCTGATAAACCCATCAGATCTCATGAGACTTAGTCACTATCACAAGAATAGCACAGGAAAGACCAGCCTCTATGATTCAGTTACCTCCTCTGGGTCCCTCCTACAATGTAGGAATTCTGAGAGATACAATTCAAGTTGAGATTTAGGTGTGGACACAGCCAAACCATATCATTCTGCCCCTGGCCCCTCCAATTCTCATGCCCTCACATTTCAAAACCAATCATGCCTTTTCAGTAGTCCCCCAAAGTCTTAACTCATTTCAGCATTAACCCAAAAGTCCACAGTCCAAAGTCTTGTCTGAGACAAGGCAAGTCCTGTTTGCCTATGAGCCTGTAAAAATCAAAAGCAAGCTAGTTACTTCCTAGATACAATGGGGATACAGGTATTGGGTAAATACAGCCATTCAAAATGGGAGAAATTGGCCAAAACAAAGGGGTAACAGGGCCCATGCAAGTCTGAAATCCAGCAGGGCAGTCAAATTTCAAAGCTCCAAAAATGATCTCCTTTGACTCCAGGTCTCACATCCAGGTCATGCTGATGTAAGAGGTGGGTTCCTATGGTCTTGGGTAGCTCCTCCCCTGTGGCTTTGCAGGGTACAGCCTCTCTCCCAGCTGCTTTCATGGGCTGGCATTGAATGTCTGCGGCCTTTCCAGGAGCATGGTGCAAGCTGTTGGTGGATCTACCATTCTGGGGTCTGGAGGATGGTGGCCCTCTTCTCACAGCTCCACTAGGCAGTGCCCCAATAGGGACTGTGTGTTGGGAAGCCAAACCCACATTTCCCTTCTACACCTCCCTAGCAGAGGTTCTGTATGAGGGCCCTGCCCCTGCAGCAAACTTTTGCTTGGGCATCCAGGCATTTCCATATGTCTTCTGAAATATAGACAGAGGTTCCCAAACTCAATTCTTGACTTCTGTGCACCTGCAGGCTCAACACCATGTGGAAGCTGCCAAGGATTGGCAGCTTCCACCCTCTGAAGCCACAGCCCAAGCTGTATGTTGGCCCCTTTCAGCCATGACTGGAGTGGCTGGGATGCAGGGTACCAAGTCCCTAGGCTGCACACAGCATGGGGACCCTGGGTCTGGCCCATGAGACCACTTTTTCCTCCTGGGCCTTCAGGCCTGTGATAGGAGGGGCTGCCATGAGAGTCTCTGACATGCCCTGGAGACATTTTCCCCATGGTGTTGGGGATTAACATTAGGCTCCTTGCTACTTACGTAAATTTCTGCAGCTAGCTTGAATTTATTCTCAGAAAACGGGTTTTTCTTTTCTATTGTATAGTCAAGCTGCAGATTTTCCAAAGTTTTACACTCTGCTTCCCTTATAAAGCCAAATGCCTTTAACAGCATCCAAGTTACCTTTTGAATGCTTTGCTGCTTAGAAATTTCTTCTGCCAGATACCCTAAATCATCTCAAGTTCAAAGTTCCACAAATCCCTAGGGCAGGGGCAAAATACTGCCAGTCTCTTTGCTAAAACAACAGAAGAGTCACCTTTGCTCCGGTTTCCAACAAGTTCCTTATCTCCATCTGAGACTACCTTAGCCTGGACCTTATTTTTCATATTGCTATCATCATTTTGGGCAAAGCCATTCAATAAGTCCCTAGATAGTTCCAAACTTTCTCACATTTTTCTGTCTTCTGAGCCCTCCAAACTGTTCCAACCTCTGCCTGTTACCCAGTTCCAAAGTCTCTTCCACATTTTCGGGTATTGTTTCAGCAATGCCCCACTCCACTGGTACAGTTTTCCTGTATTAGTCTGTTTTCACGCTGCTGATAAAGATATACCCAAGACTTGGGAAGAAAAAGGTTTAATTGGACTTATAGTTCCACATGGCTGGGGAGGCCCCAGAATCACAGTGGGAGGTGAAAGGCATTTCTTATGTGGCAGCAGCAAGAGAAAATGAAGCAAAAACAGAAACCCCTGATAAACCCATCGGTTTTCATGTGACTTAATCACTCTCACGAGAATACCATGGGAAAGACTAGCCCCCATGATTCAGTTACCTCCCCCTGGGTCTCTCCCATAACATGTGGGAATTCTGGGAGATACAATTCAAGTTGAGATTTGGGTGGGGACACAGCCAAACCGTATCGCTGACTTATTTCACTTAAGACAATGATTTCCAGTTTCAACTTTGATGCTGCAAAAGATGTGATTCTGTTCTGTTCTTATGGCTGAATAGTATCCCTTTGTGTACATACACTACATTTTCTTTATGCAACCATCTGGTGACGGACATTTAGGTTGATTCCTTATTTTTGCTACAGTTCGATGATATTTAAACTTACAGTTGGGAAATCATCACAATCCACTTGGAACATTTTTATATCTGCAACAAGATGTGTCCATTTGTAGTCAAAACCTGTTCCCACCACAATCCCTAGGCTGCCAGGAATCTACTTTCTATTTCTATAAACTTTTTCTGGGCATTTTATATAAATGGAATCATGAAGTCTTTTGTGTCTGGCTTCTTTCACAGTATAATCTTTTTGAGGGTCATCTGTAGTACTTGCGTTTCCTCTTATTATTGAATAGCAGCCCATTGTATGGGCATACTGCACTTTGTCTATGCATTCACCAGTTTGTGAACACTTGAATTGTTTCCACATTTTGGCAACCATGAATACTGCTGCTATGGACATTCGTGTACAAGTCCTTGTGTAGACATATTAATATATAATCTTGTTCTAAAAGTCTAAAATTCTAAGAATTCATTGAACTTGTGAAGAAAATGACTATTGAAACTAACCTTGGTTCTTATCCTTTGGATATAACTACTTTTTGTCAGAATGTCATGAAGAAGCATAATTATTTATATCCAAGATAGAATTTAACTTTCAATTAAAAAATTTAAAAGTTGATTTTTAATACGTGGACAAAAGTAGATCGGGGATTAGGTTGATTGCTTTTAAATTTTAATGTAAAATTTCAAGAAAAGTTAGACTAGATTCCAATGGCTGCAATGCTGCACAGCTGCAGGCTGCTTCCTCTCATTGGAGTTATGTGTGCAGGTGTGCCCTTCATGTGGGATGCAGTGGGAATGGTGCTGTCCAGACCTATGTGTGAACAGGTGTCCATACTGCTAGTCCTTGAGTCTGGGTAATCTCCACTCTGTCCCTGGAGGGTGGGCCCATTCTGTTTCTAGAGGTCAGTGCCAAGTCAGAAAGGGAGTCAAGGCCCAGAATGCCACTCTGAAGACTGCTCTAGTTCCAGACTCTAGGGAGTCCTGGGCAGGGGGCTTATCTTAAAACCTAAGGAATTTCAGACTAGAAATGTAGATGGTGCCCCTGAAGAGCTGATGGGACAGTTTGAAAGTCCTGACTTCCAGCTAAAGTAGTATCCTGCACACCCTCCCATCTGGAGAGATTTTGGGCTAGATATCCCCAGTCTAACTGAGACCCTGACTTTGGACGGTTGTTCCAGCCCTGCATTAGTACCTTTTTGTTTAGGTGGGAGTGGATTACAACAGTGGGTAAAGTTTTGGAGTGAAGGAAGCCAACTGGGACATATGTCTTAGGGGGACACATGCTTAGTCCATCCTTTCTCTAAAAGTACTGGGCTGAACCCTCTCAGCAGAGAGTTGTGGAAAATTAGAGACGTTCTGTGGAAAGACCAAGTTAATGTTCAAGTCTCAGAATCTGATCTTAGGTCAAATATCTCTTGCTTTTGCCAGTAAAAAGAGCCCAGATGTTTTTCTATTTACTTAGGCAAACCCTTGAAACACAAGTTAGTCATATAAAACTTTACATTTGCAGTGTTAAGAGCCCATATTTGGAAAGTCACAAGCATAAAATATATACTGTGAAATGGGAGGTCAGGATGGTGAACTCATTTCAGAACCATAGTTTTGACTCAAGAATTTTGATGGGGTCTTCACGTTGGTTGAGCTTCTTGGTCCTAATATCATTGAGAGAATTAAATCATGATATTAAAACATTGAAACACTAATGCTTTGTTTTTATTGGCAAGAACCAAAATGATCTAATACTAATGCCACGAAACATCAGTCACTTTTTTCCTGATGAATAAGATGAACTTTGGCTGCTTATGATAGTAAATTTAATAATGTCAGTGATTTGAACTGTTTCAGTTCTAAATGTGCAGAAATGTGTTTTACTGCATCTCTCTCTCTCTCTCTCTCTCTCACTACTGCTGTCAGGAAGTTTTGTGGCAAATGAGCCCAAATGCACAGATTAGAGCATATCATTCACATGTGCCACGTGTGTGCCAAAGTATGCATACCCACTGCTAGACTCCCTCTCACAGGTGGTCTGAATTTGCTTCTAGCTGGTCCTGTAAGCAGATTTAATATTTCATAAGCACTGCTCCATCTCATGCCTCCATTATTGACACCACATGGAAGTCAGGAAATTGGTTCTTTCTGGGAACAGTTTGCAGAAATATGCAGCCTGTCAGCCCCTTTCTCATGGGTGCATTAACAGAGCGGCTCACGATTACAAGTAACGAACCTTCTCCAGATGTGTGTAGCAACTCAGCTCCAACTTTATCTTCGGCCCCGAAGATGGACTTGACAAGATGGATTATTTGTGGCTGTATTGTAATAACTTTGTGAAATTGGAATTCCCAGTGATTGTAATGGAGGGTGAGGAAGCGGCAGCAGAGGACAGAGAATTTCTTCTTGCAGTAAACAACGCAAAAGACCAACAACAATAAAAAGGGCAAATCAGCTGTGGCATTTTCCTGCTTTGGACATTTACTCTTCCAGACTGTTCTAATTCTTTCCCTTTTATGATTCTGTTTATGTTACACACATTAAAGTTAAGTCATGTCTTAAATAAGATGGAAACTGGAAGTGAGATTTGGAAATGACTGAATCAGGCTTCTTAACCTTTTTCTTCTCTTGGAGAGCTCCAAAACAACAGACAGAAAGGGATATACCAAAGAAAACAATTTTAATTGTCGGCTTCCATGGAAAATTCAATCCAGTCTTTCATTCATTCTCTTCCCAGTGCAGTGCTAGCAGACTTCTCTCTATATGGCTAAGGGCTTAATTTAGCTGACAAATTTCTGAAGGATAACTCAGTTTTCAGAAAGAAAGATTCTAGCTATAAATGAATCATGTGTGCTTTCTCTCACAAAAGACAGATTTTTCCAGGATAAAGTAATTTGGGGTAAATTTCTCCTGTATTTTATTAGCAGTGATGATTTCAAGGGAGTATTCTTTTAAGGCAAGGCAGTATTTAATCTTTCTTTTAAATCACAAGTCCCTTGAGTTGATAGTTATAAAACTGGCTTCCACTGGGAGTTATTTGTACATCTTCAAGGTTGGCACCCTTAGTTGTTTGATGTAGATGTTCTAGATAAAATTCCTAAAGTCCAGCTGTTATGATTTAGCTTAATATGTTTGTACAGAGGGGTTTCCTTTGTCATTGAAGAGATGGAGTCAAAATAGAATTAGTCATTCTTGCATCTTCTATTTATAGCCCACTGTTATTCAGATGCATTGTCAAAGAATGATGTGGACAAGAATTTTTCTTCCTTTCTGTTTTTTTTTTTTTGTGTGTAAACAAAACTCTTTTTATACTCTGTGGATTTAACTTTGGTTGCTAACTTAGTCAGACAAGGCACTTAACAAAAATATTACTTCTTAAATGAAAAATTACCTATTAAGTCATCCCATCTCCATTTGCAAATTAAAGGTTTGTCAGTACAAAGTATGTGGGATGACCAGAAGTCACGGATGACTTACACTGAAGTGGCAAGGGTAGAAAAGGTCAGTCTGAAAAATTATTTGTGTGGGTTGCTCATGACTAATAGTCCAAATCTGGAGCGTTTATAAACAAAATTCTATTCTGTTTATTTAGTTTATGCCAGCATTAAAGCTAGCCTGAAAATTTAGTGAAAGTCATTTAAGGAATTTTAATTTGGAGGAAACTTTAATATTTTTATTCTTGAGGTCACTGAATAAATGTAGAGGACTTTGTGGCCTGTACTGGAACAAGTAGAACAGTTAGGTAAACTGGTTGTTGAAACTCTTTGGGCCACTGAGTTTTCTTCTTTTTTTTTTTTTTAAGTAGAGAGCTGACTTCAGCAGGATCAAGAATAGCTTGCTGGATAGAAGGAGGTAAGAAACAGGACTATCAATGTTTTACTGATCTGAGCTGTATAATAATTTGGTGTAGATAGTTAAATGAGATGAAGTATGGGAAAAGTGTCTTAAACATTCTCAAATCCTCTGCTATTATTGATTACTGCAACATCTGAAACAGCAGGCTTTGTTATGTGATAGCCCTCAAATCAATGTTTGCCGAGTTGTAGTAAGGTTGGACAATTGCAAGTAATAAGTGGAAGTGGAAGGCTGAGAACGCTGACACTTAGCACTCTCTGTGGAAAACTATGCTATTAGCAGTGTTGGGTCAGCAGATGGCTTATTTTGGTTGGCAACTCCATGGAAAAGGGTTTGCTGGATACAATAATAATATATTCCCACAAAAATTCTGAAATTTTATTTTTTTGAGAATGTTGACAAGCTGGCAAATTAATGAACGGCTGCCAGGTGTTGAATTTGAATGTCACTCCTGGTGATTGTAAGGGTGAGTATGTCTTTGTTTTCCCTCTGTGCTAAACTCGCCCTAGGGGTCCCATTGTTTTGAGGAGCTATTAAAGTAGCCTTCAGGAGAATCTGAAAATCATCCAAATCCAGTGTATAAGCATGAGAAGTCTGAGCTGAAGACTAAAACTACTCTTCCTACAACCTGTCAGACATCTGGCCCAATGCTAGCTGTAGGCAGTGGGGCTTCTTGATGGTCATTGGTGAGGATTCAATCTTTGGTACCCAAAGGGTGGGTGAAACTTTCAGGAAAAGAAATCTCAAGCCTTGAGGCCTCCCATGAAGGCAAGACCACGATTTCTCTTCCCCAACCCAATCTTTACAATTATTCTGGAGATGGTTGGGAGGAGAGTAGTCATCCTCTTAACTAGAGGATGAGAGACTGCGCAGGAGAAAGCTCTGGAGGAGACTTCACCCTTTGTGACTAGGATGGTGTGTCTCGTTCATCATGAGATGGTGGGTGATGGAGGTGATGAGTTAAAGATAATTAAGCCCATGCTGTGGAACCCCTGGGAGAAGCATGTAGTAGTAGTAATATCAGCAAGGCCTTCCTCAATTCCATGCAGAGGAAGACCCAAAAGGAACAGTGGACCCAGGGCCATGGGATACCATGAGAAGGGAGTCCATGGCAGGGATTTAGGTTTTGGGGTTCTTGGAAGGAAGGTATCAAATAGACTTTTGGTGAGGCCCTAGCCTATCATTAGCCAAAATGGCATGACTCTGAGGCTGCTCAAATCACTATCCGATGAGTCCTGCGGAATGGTGGGAAGGCTCATAATTCAGTGAGTGGTGGTCAATAGCAGAGATCCCTGGAAAGCAGCAATACTTGTACTTAGAAGCTAGCACTGTCATCAAGGGAGATCTGTTTGGAAGCCTGGAGGAATAGTGACAGGGTCCAAGTCCTTGCAGAAGGGTGCCTGGTGAAGACTAAGTCAAATGTAGGCCCCCAGTCAAGAAGGTGGCTCAGAGCAGGAAGAACTAGAGTGCAAGTTGGGAAGTTGGGAAGAAAGCAAAGTCGTATAAATTGGGTAGAATTTCAGCAGGTCTTGGCAAGGAGACTACAGTCAGCAGACATGTGTGTCTCGGTGGTTCTCTTCAGGGACACTGGATATCATGCTGGCAACATCAAATCAAATCCTAGGCCCTTACATACTGGTGGGAACGAAGCTGCTGAAAGATTACCATGCTGGGAGGTTTAGAAATGGCTCAAGGTCTAACTGGGGCTAAACATGTAGATTAAATCTTTAACACCTTTGGCTTAAACAAAGTGGGGGCAAACATTCTCTCCCTGAAAGTAGTAAAAGGTCTTTGTGACAGAGAACAGCTAGTATTAATGGGGAAAGCATTGAACTATTATCAAGGGTAGATTTGTGATATTTCTGGGTGGCTTTTATACCAAGAGAAGCATGCTGATGTTCCAGAAAAAATTATGGGTTATTTATTCTGGGAAACATATACTTTGAACCAAAAATGAGAACACATGGTGTGATAAGTATGAGCATACTGATGAGGATAATTGGATAAGATACCTGCAATCAAGATTGTTTTGGTAAATAGGAGACTATGTGGTCACCAAGATATGCCTTGCAATTATCTCAGCACAGAAGGAAGAAGGTATGAACATATGAGAGTAATAGAGGCTGCATGTGAGAAGCTTTTACCAGAGGAGATTAGGAAAGGGAGAGAGCTCACCCATTTGGAGTAGTCAGGGAAGAGTCTGTAAAAGTGGCAGCACATAATTGGATTTTGGTGGTTGTATAGGATTTGAGCAGGGAGCTGTAAGCATGAGGGCCTTCCAGGTGGAGACACAGAATGAATGAAACCCTGAAGTTTGGAAGCAAAAACCATAGGAAGCACAACTGTGAGTACATAATTCATTTGAGAGATGCAGATTTAATCTAAATTCATTAGTGATGTCATTTGTGGAAACAGGTGAGATAAAGGACATTCAGAGAGACAAACTAAGGGCAAAATCTTGTATTTTGTATTTCTATAGGCATAAGGAGATACGGAGGGAGATTTGCTCAGTAATATATTTAGGAGGAACTCTGGGTGGTTCAGCATTCAGGCAACTGAGAGAGGAGTGGGTATGAAAATGGAATGCCAAGTACGGCTGAGAGGCCAGGGAGAGCAGAGCAGAGACAGAGCAACCATTGGAATTGCTGTTTTACAACTATGTGACCCTGAAAACGTGGTTTCAGGTGAGCAGGCAAAGGAGGAAGGGTGAGGCTGGAGTCTGCAGAGCAACAGATTATGGCAGTGGTTCCCAAAATGTAGCCTTTAGATCAGCGGTGTCAGTATCACTCATTTCTGCAAATTCTTGGGCTCCACCCTAGGCCTACTGAATCAGAAACTCTGAGGGTGGAGCCTAGCAATCTGTGTTTCATCAAGCCCTCCATGTGATTCTCATGACTGACAAAGTTTGAAAACCGTGTTATGGGACTACACAGGAGACTGTGAAGCCCTAGAGCTCTTAGGTGTTAAATCTGATTGTTGAAGAGTCTATAAAATTTGCCGGGCATGGTGGTATGTACCTGTAATCCCAGCTACTGGGGAGGCTAAAGTAGGAGGCTCCCTTGAGCCCAAGAGGTCAGGGCTGCAGTGAGCCGTGACAGTGCTACTGCACTCCAGCCTGGGAGACAGAGTGAGTCCCTGTCTTAAACAAATTATATATATATATACATATATATATATATACACACACATATATATATACACACACATACACACATGCACACACACCCCATATATGTGAAAATGAAGGGTCTATACACCTAGGGGACAAAGTTCTTAAAGATATTCCTATTTTATCTTGGCAAGCATAGACTGCCTCTTCGTTAGGATGATATAATTTGAGGGGCAAAATGGCAACCTTGCTGCTTGTTATTTTGCATACTATTGTCCAAGCCCATGGAGTCAGTGGAGACTTTTGGGGTTCAAGAATTTCCCCTCCAGGCTACTTTTTTTTTTTTTTATTGTATGCTATCTTAAGGCAGGGATGGCAAACAGTTTTGTTTGTGTGGTATGTTGATGAGGAATACTTGTCTCGAGTTCTATATTGATGTAAATTGCGAGGCCACATCCCTTGGGGAGACAATTGTGATTGGCAATGTCTGCAATAGTCACAGGAGGCAGGGAGTCGAGGCACACAGGTTACACATTTGCCATCCCTCCCATGAGGATTTAGCAGGATGCCTGGGACACAAGATACTTTTAAAGGAAACAGAAGCCTGAAGAAAGCACAGAGGTGTTGAGGAGGTGCTGAGATATGGGAAAGCATCTCATAATTTTTCCTGGGGTTTGCCATGCTGGCTTCTAACATTTGTTATGGATACTCGACAGCAACATGAATACCTTGGCAAAGTTCTGGGAAATGTCAGAAACCTTGGGATTTAAGAAAAGAGAGGGAAAACCTGCTATTGCTCATTATAAATGTGAAAAACTATGTAGCTGGGGTCTGCTGTTCTCTTCTGGAATCTACTTTCTGCCATTTGTTTTGCCTGCTGTACAGATACAGCATCCAAATGAGACTGTGGCCAGGAACAATAGTAACTGTTCTCCTGCAGGTCCTCTGGGCTCCCCAAGACACAGCAGAACAGCCCTGTACCCAGAAAGCTTTGTGTATTCATCCACCTATATAAACAGTTGAGTTGGCTCATTGAGTGGTGTTCTTTCAAAGACAGCCTGTTATCCTACTTACCACCCTAGTCAGGGGAGCCAAGTTATTTTACATATTTTTTTTTTGCCCGGTGGTAACATAATGACTATTTTAAAACAAAAATCTTAATGGATACCATGAAAAATAATTAAATATGACACCTGGCATAAAGAAGAACCAAATAATGTTATGCAAAGCATGAGGTTTAGGCTTTTTTTTCAGTTATATATGAGCAAATGTTTTTCCTATCCAAGCTTTAAAAATCAGAGTCAGTGGCAAGTTTTTCAGTTTGTATGGAAGATCATCAATTCAACTGGCAATATAAATAATGAACCTGAGACACAGCTGGAGGAACAAGGAATTGGGGGGCAGGAGAAGTGTATTTTAGTCTTGGCTGTAGCACTTGTTTTATGTTCCTGAGAAAGTCCCTTAATCTCTCCTGGTCTCAATTTCTGAATCTGAAAAATAAACGGATTGAACAAAGTACTCAATAAGATCCCTTCCAGTTCTAGGATATTTATTATATACCTGGGTTTGTCATTTATCTCACCTAAGCATGCCTAGATTCAATTGTCCTAGACTCATTAGGTTTAATGTCTAATCTTGCTGCTGGTTCTACTTTGTCTCTTTTTGCCAGGGAATGTTTATTGTCTAAGTCCAATTATCTGAGCCAATGTCTGGCTCCATTCAATCCTGCACACTACTTTGTGATACATGACCTGTTGGGAGAACACGTAAAAACTCTTCCTAGTATCAAAAAATGAAAAATAAAGATCCCATCCATTTCAAGGGTCATCCAGAATACCTGATATTTTTACTATTATTTACTCCTTTGTCTTAAGCATTCAAGTCTTGTCTGTACATTAATTTACATTTCTTCAGGCCGTACTATATGAAATGCATTGTGCATACAATTTCTGCTTTTAGGAGCTCACAATCTAACAAATACATTATCTGAAATAGGTCACATGATAACATTTCTAGAGTTATTTTTGAGCAAAGGAGTGACCGTTGAAGGTAAAATGTTAAATGAAAGCAAGCCATATTTGATAGGAGATGGATTTCATTTTGGGATCTTGGCTTTGCATCTGTGGATGGAACCTAAATGAATGACACATATAGTTTTTCCAGCGCTGTTGGAAGTAGAGAAAGTCTGAATTCCCATATGAAAAGCAATGTAGTCTCCTCTATTCCACATGTAATTTGAATTAATTTTTAAACACATTCTTTCAAGGAGAGATGCCACCAAGTCTGCTTTAATAAATACATATGTAAAACACTTTGATGGACAAAAATAGGATGTATTAGTTCTCAGGCAGCATTATTCTTTTATATATACCAAATGTACCACCCCTGCTCACGTAGTATTTATTTGAATCTTCATCCATGGAGCAAAGATAAACTTCAGCCCAGGCAACATTACATTCTTAATTAGTGGAATTCAAATGAATGAGATATGAGTATACCTCATGCAGAAAAGTTAGTGGGTAGAAACGAATGCAAAATGCTCAGTCACTAATAGCGTTGAGAGAGTGCATGTGGGAATCTTGTATCTTGTGTAAGTACTAATACTAAGAGCTACTGAACTAAGTACTAATATAGCACTAAGTAGTAATACAGTACTAAGAGCTACTGAACCTTATAGAGAATACTGTTCTAAAGATTAAAGAATATCTTATACTTTTAGCTGGGTTTGAGAAAACATACAAAAGAATCAGACTTAGGTTTTGCTTGGAAATCTGCTGAGCCACTGGAAGGCATGTAAAGGTAAAGATTAGCCGAGGGTTTCAGAAATAGTTAGGATACACTAGCAGACTCTGAAAAAACTTGTGCACTTGTAAACTTGGCATGAGCTGTGAATGGTTGCACCAGACCAGATGAACTGTTGGGAATGTTGAGAGAGCCAGAGAAAGAACTTGGTTATTTCTGCCGCCTGAGAGAGGGAAAAAATAATCCAAATGACAGACATCCAACAGGACAGTGGTTCAGTACTTGGAAAGCAGTGAGACTGAAAACCACCTGTGGTTGGTAAAGGAAAGTAAAAGTCTTTATTTTTCTTTTTTAATTTTAAGTACTATTTTGGGCTTCACACCCCAAGTAAAATGCCAGGGGTGCAGAGGTAGACAGTAGCTTATGTGACATCGAGAGTGAGTCCTAGTGACTCATACACAATTTGGGGTCTTCATGAATTAGAAAGAATGAATGTACTGGACCAAATTCAAAGAACAGAAATGCAAAAGTGTAAGAGCTGGCTTTAGAGGACAGATTAAGAGGCCTAAATATGTTTGACTTGGATGAAGAATGAAAAAACGGAGATATAATAGCCACCTGCGGGTCCTTGAGGGACTGAAACTCAAACTAAATAAGGAGAGGAACTATTTGGGGTGGTGCACAGAGGCACAGCTATGCCTGACATGATGAAATTGAGAAAAGGAAAACTCAGCCTGAATGTCAGGAAAATATTTCTACCCAAGTTCCATAAATCTGCCAAGGGAAGTGGTACAGTCTTGTTATTTGAAATCACTTAAAACTAGATTGAATAAACCACTCACATTTTTTAGTCCTCCCCCACTCCACTATTTCTCTGTCTAAAAAATCTGTGATTTCTTTGTTCATGCTTGTATTTGTAAGTTCCATAAATTAAATGCTCCCTGTGAAAATCTTGAAGGTATTTTTATATCTATTTTTAATTTAAAAATAAGTAATATGGGTGAGATTCACTGAAAAAAAAAGTCACCAGGATGTTGATTACATTTTTCCTCCTTTGCAGAGTTCATTCCTTAAATTGCTTTGTTCAATTTGGGTACAGGCTTATTTGGGTACAGGCTTTAGTTGTTTGTTTTTACTTTTAGAGTGGAATTGCGACAAGAGTAGTTTTGATTGGATACTTTAAAAATACTTAGAAATGAAAGGACTGCAATGGAATTAAATTAATTAGAATTTAATAACAGAATTAAACTTGGAAAATTCACAAATATATGGAAACTAAACATACTCCCAAGTAATCAATGAGTCAAAGAAATTTCAAGGGAAATTACATAGCACTTTAAGATAAATGCAAATGAAAATACAACATACCAAAACTTACAGGGTGCATCCAACACAGTGTTCAGGGAAAACTTATACCTATAAATGCTTTTAAAATGATACAAATCTCAAGCTAATAACCTACCTTCTCCCTTAAGAAACCAGAATATAAAAGAGCAAAGTAAACCTAAAGTAAGCAGAGGGAAGGAAATAAAGACTCGAGTGGAAACACGTAAAACAGAGAATATAAAAACAATAGAAAAAGCAATAAAACCAAATGTTGGATATTTAAAATGATCCATAACGTTGATAAACCCTTAAGTATATGGACCAGGAAAAAATAAAAAACTTGAAGACTCAAGTTACTAATATCAGGAATGAAAGAGGGGAATCATTTACTGACACTGCAGAAGTAAGGAGAATAACAGAGAAATACTATCAATGACCATAGGTCAACAAATCAGATTATTTAGATGAAATGGACAACTTCTCTGAAAGACAAAAGTTTTTGAAACTGCCTCAAGAAGAAATAGAAATTTGAACAAACCTGTAAGAAGTAAAGAGATTGAATTAGTAATCAAAAAACTTCCCACAAAGAAAAGCCTAGGACCAGACAGCTTCAATGGTGAATTCTAACAAACATGTAAAAAAGAGTTAGCACCAATTCTTCACAAATTCTTTCAAAAAAATGGAAGAGAAGGGAGCATTTTCTAACTCATCCTATGAGGCGGTCATTACAAACTGAACCAAACAAAGTTATCACAAGGAAACTACTTTTGAATGTAGAGGAACAATTCTCAACAAAAATCCTTTCCCAAAGATCAGGAACAGAACAAGGATATCCACGATCATCACTTCTGTTTAAAATTATACTGGAAGTGTTATCTAGGGCAATTAGGCAAGTAAAAGGTATACAGTAGTCACCACTTATCTGGGGTACACTCAAGACCCCTCCAGTGGATGCTTGACATCATGGATTGTACTGAACCCAGTTGCTGTCAATTGAAACATGTTTCTGTTCATGTCTTTCATTCACAAATTTAATCCCTTTTGAATCTTAAATAAGCACTTACTGCACACTATGGCCATACCTTTTGCAGTTTGAGATGTGACAGCAAAACTTGTACAATTTTTTTCTTCACGTGGATAGATTTTTTTTTATCATAGATCTTAGCAACCTCAACATACATTTTTTTTCTTTCTTTTATTAAGTCAAGAACATGCACCTTCCCACATAAAGGAAGCACTTTGTGGCTTCTCTTTGGCATATCTGAACTGCCAGCATCACTACTCTTGTGATTTGGGGCCATTATTAAGTAAAATACGGGCTGCTTGAACACAAGCACTTTTGATACCACAACAGCCAATCTGATAACCAAGAAGGCTACTTAAGTGGGTAGTGTATACAGTGTGGATATGCTGGGCAACAGGATGATTCATGTCCCAGGTGGGACAGAGTGGGACTCTGAACAGTTTCATAATGATACTCAGAATGGTGTGCAATTTAAAATGTATGAATTGTTTATTTCTGGAATTTTCCATTTAACATTTTTGTTACTTTCTTAACTTGGTGTAACTGAAATTGTAGAAAGTAAAGCCACAGATAAGGGGGAACTACTATAAAATCTATCCAGATGATAAAGGAAAAGGTAAAACTATTTCTGGTTGCAGTAGAAATAGTTGTATATAGAAAATGGTGTTGTATATAGAAAATTCGAAACAAGTTACTAAAAGCAAACAAATTAAAAACCCTATTAGAAGTAAGTTTGGCAAAGTTGCAGGATATAAGATCAATATACAAAAATTAAAAATATTTCTGTAGAATGGTAATGAACATTCTAAAAATGAGATTAAAAATCCATTTATGAGAGTAACCAAATAAAATTCTTAGGTATAAATTTATCATAAAAGTGCAAAACTTGTACACTGAAAACCATGAAACATGTTAAAAGCCATTTAAAGAAGATCTATGTAAATGGAAAGACAGCTCATATTCATGAATTGGAAGGCTTAATATTGTGAAGATGACAATATCCCCCAAATGGGCCTACAGATTTAATTCAATACATATCAAAATTGCAGCTAGCTTTTCTCTTTCAGAAATTAATAAGCTGATTCTAAAATTCATATAAGCTGATTCTAAAATTCATATGGAAATGCAAGGGACACAGGATAGAGAACATTCTTAAGATAGAAGAACACTACAATCAAAGTTGGGGGATTCATACTCCCTAATTTCAAAACTTACTACAAAGTACAGTAATCAAGATAGTGCAGTACAGGTATAATGCCTTTTGAATTGAACTGGTATAAGGATAGACACATAGATCAATGAAACATAATGAGAGTCTATAAATATACCCTTACATTTATGGTCAATTGATCTTTGAGAAGGTGCCAAGACAATTTGATAGGGGAAAGAATAGTAATTTCACAAAATGGTACTGGGACATCTGTATATCCACATGCAACAGAATGAATTTGGATGCTTACCTCACAGCATATGCAAAAACTAACTCAAAATGGGGCATGGATATAAATTTTAGAGCTAAAACTGTAGAGCTCTTGGAAGAAAACATAGGTGTACATCTTTGTGACCTGGGTTGAGCAACAGCTTTTATTATTAATTATTATTATTATACTTTAAGTTCTGGGGTACATGTGCACAATGTGCAGGTTTGATACATAGGTATACATATGCCATGTTGGTTTGCTGCACCTATCAAATTGTCATTTACATTAGGTATTTTTCCTTATGTTATCCCTCCCCCAGCCCCACATCCCCCGACAGGCCCCCGTGTGTGATGTTCCCCTGCCTGTGTCCATGTGTTCTCATTGTTCAACTCCCACTTATGAGTGAGAACATGCGGTGTCTGGTTGTCTCTTCTTGTGTTACTTTGCTGAAAATATGACACCAAAAGCATAAGCAACTAAAGAAAAAATAGATAAGTTAGATTTCAGTGAGATTAAAAAGTTTTGTGTTGCAAACAGTACCATTAAGAAAATGAAAAGACAGCCCACAGAATGGGAGAAAATATTTGCAAATTATGTATTTGATAAGGGACTTTTACCCAGAACATGAAAAACATTATTATAGCTCAATAATAAAAAAGACAACCTAATTAAAAATGAGCAAAATATCTGAATATATATTTCTCCAAAGATTTACAAATGGCCAATAAGCACATGAAAAGATGTTCAAACTATTAGTCATCAGGGAAATATAAATTAAAATCACAAGGAGATATTGCTTCAACCCACTTGGATGGCTATAATGAAAAACACAGATAACAACTGTTGGTAAGGATGTGGAGAAATTGGAAGCCTCATACAAGGCTAGTGGGAATGTAAAATGGTGCAGCTGCTATGGAAAACATGTTAGCAATTCCTTAAATGTTAAATACAGAATTAGCACGTGATTCAGTGATTCTACTCCTAGGATACCACGGAGAATTAAAAACATATGAACACAAAAACTTGTATATGAATATTCACAGCAGCATTATATTTAATAGCCCAAATGTCCATCAGCTGATGAATAGATAAGCAAATGTGGTATATCCATATAATGGAATATTATTTGGCAATAAAAGGAATGGAATATTGATACATGCCACAACATGGGTGAAACTTGAAAACATTATGCTAAATGAAAGAAGCCATTCATAAAAAACCATCTACTGTATAATTCCATTTATGTAAAATGCCCAAAATAGGCAAATCTACAGAGACAAAAGTAGATTAGTGGTTGCCATGAATGGGAGTGGAGTGGGGGTATGAAAATGTTCTAAAATTAGATTGTGATAGCATAACTCTGTGAATAGACTAAAAACCATTGAACTGTACATTTTAAGTGGATGAATTGCATGATATGTGAATTATATTTCAATAAAGCTGTTTTAAAAAAGGAAAGGATTCCATTATGCTGGGCATCACTAAAGCTAAATCAAAAAGTTGTTCTTTTGATCTTAAAAGAGCTCACACATTTTTTTTTTTCCAGCCTCTCCCCTCCTACCTCTGTCTGTCTCTTTTCATTTGTTTCTCTCTCCCTTGTGACTTATTCCACAAAAGACATAATTTATGACTCATAAATTTTATGATTGACTCTTAGGTAACCAACTTGAAACTGAGAAAAGGAAAACTCAACCTAGAAATAAGAATAAATATTTCTTACACAATTTCTATAAATCTTTCAAGAGAATTGCTAGAAGTCTTAGATAGCTGAATAGGTAACTGGGTAAGCCACTCACCCATTCTAGTGTTTGGGATGGGGAGGGAGGGCTGTCAGCATAACCTTAAAGTGGGGTGGACTCAGATTCGGGTACTGGACCAGAGGCTGGGGAAGGGACATTGCCACTCCCATCAAGAACAGATACTAAGTTCCTTTCTACCAGGCAGAGGGTTGGAGAGAATTTAGTAGAGCAGCATACCAGTCCCCAATATTGCAATGAAACAATCCAAATAAGGTCCTGGTATTCGAGATGAAGAAAACCTTTTGGTAACTACCCAAAACATAAACATAAAATAGGAAACAAAGAGGTAATGGAAAAACATAAAATCTGACAGTTCATTAGAAAAAAAACCCAACCACCTCTAGACATTGTGAAATGCAAAATCACACAGAGGAGAGGATGGGGAAGGGCAGGACAGAAGCTAAACACAAGGTGTCTTTTCCTATTACTGTGCCTCAGGTGGTGCTTCACTGGGCGACTTTGTCAGACCACACATGAGACTGGGAAGTCAGAAGAAGCTTTGCTCTCATAAAATCTTGCCTCCCTCCTTTGTTGATGCCTAATATTCCTTAGATAAAAAACAAGGTTGCTTGCTTTATAATTAAAGCTAATAGGCTTGAACATATGATATAATTGGGAGTTAATACTCACGAGTAAACGTTTTTATCAAGAGGTACCCGATGGTTCCATGCTGGGCCTGAAGGGCTGAAAAAGCATGAAGACCCTAAGTGCTAGGGAGACAGAGATGAGAAAAGAAGATGGTGGCAGGCCTTGAGTGTTAAGACAAGAAATTTAGTCACTGGTAGAAAAAGAGGAAGGTTCTTACAGAGGAGAGTAACATGACGAAATCAATGGCTGAGGTCATTTTGACAGCATAGCTAATAGACAAGCTTGGGCACAATGACAAGGCAGCCACTTTGAAAGATGTTATCATAATCCAGACAGGAGAGATGAGAAATGTTGCAATAAAATTGTGTCTGCAGAAGTGGAAAAGAGAGAGGAACAAATTGAGGACAGATGGTGGAAAAAACTCTACCTTAAAGGTGGTTCCAGAACCTCATGGGCTCTAAGGGTAGCACAAACCCATAGTAATGGGAAAGGGACTCATACTGCTCATTTAATTTTCTCTTCTTGGCCTTAAGAATTCTCTAGTAGTTCCTCAGTGTGGTCAAGATAAGGTCCAAATTCCACAATAATATTATGAGGTTCTTCCTAATCTGTTTCCTGACTGCCTCTCTGAACACCCATGTCTCCTTGCTGCTGCCTCTCATTCTAGCCACCCTGAATAACTCTCTCCACTTCTGGATTTTGTAAGAAATGGCTCTCTTGGGACATTTCTTCTTTTTGTACCTACCCTCTACCTTTCCCCCTAAATAGGGGTAATTCCTGTGTGTACTTGAGATCTCAATTTAGACATCACTTGGCAGAAAATCTCTCCTGACAAGCCTCCCTTCCCTCAACTAGGGCTAATGTTTTCTCCCATGGGTCTCTTTATTACCCAGCCCAGCACAAGTGCATCCTACTTTAGCACAAACTATTATACTGAATGTCTTTTCAAATTTTGGTGGGCACAAAATTAACCTCCAGTGCTTCCTAAATGCCCACTTCCAGGCTCAGGCTAAAGACTGATGTAGTAGAGCTTGACCAAACCCACACTTTTGGAAACACTGCTGTATTGTAATTGGTTGTTTACTTATTAGTAATCCCAACTGGACTGCAGCTCTGGAAGGGCAGAGGCCATTATAATCCTAATACCCAGGACAAGGCCTAATGTGATACAGGCAGCCATTTAGGTAGTTGTCAAATAAGTGAAAAAACAAGGTGAGAAGAGAAAGAGCAAGAAAAACCAACTGAGGTCTGCAAGCTTAGGAACCAAGAAACTAACAGAAAAAAATGAGAAGAAGTATCTGTTTGTGGGGGTAATGATGAAAACCAGTATGCAAATTTCAGACAACAGGTTGGGATTCTAAGGCAGTACCCGGGCCTCCGTGCCTCCTGTCTGGCACTGACTGTAATGTGGAAAATGGCCTGGCTCTTCTTACATTACCTGTGTACTTCCAAGGACTCCAAAATGTGTTTTCCCCAAAGGCAGTATATAATTTTGAGAATTGCAATCATTTTTTCCATGTTCTTTTGAAGGCTGTAAAATAATTTTAGATGCAATAGTAATTCTAGGTCCTTGCTTACCCTTGACCTTTGAAGTTGTATTCAAAACATCACAAACCTCCCAGCCCAGATGTTGGCAAGTTAATGATATATTGCTGCAGGAAAGAACTTGGTTTTGTTTGCATGAGGAGCTCGGAATCTTTGGTATATTACCTCAACTTTTTTTTTTTTTTTAGGATACAACTGAAATATAATTTTGTTAGTGTAAAGGTAAAAGATGAAGTATTAGGAAAAATAATAAAACTTCCCAATGTTTTTGGAACTGAGTATTATGCTATTGGTGTAAGAACTCTTCAAAACCCATGGTGACTCTTCTAGCTTGAATAAAAAAGATAATTTTCAGCAAAGTGAGTCCACAGTCTTTCTTTTTTTTTTTTTTAGAAGAGGTTGAGCTCCTTTTACCCATTTCCTACATCCAGCCTCATTCTTGCTTTCTAAATGGTAGGATTCACACAGAACTAATTACTGAACCCACCCTGCCAACTACTCTTGAAAACTTCTTAGCCTTTTAACTAGCAAAATCAACCTTAAGAAGAATAAGGCCTTTATAAGGCAAGCAGTGAACAAATCCAGCTTATACCATTTGGTACATCTCACAGAATACCGTAACTCATTGTGATTTACTTGTATTTCTTAAGATTCTTTACTGTGGAGCAAGCATCTTGAGGACATGGGACAGGTACCCTTCTCTGGACCTAATCCAATGTTCTACATTGACTAAGTACTTACCAAGTGGCTGTGGAATGGACAAATTAATCCTTAGCACCTTTCTGATCCTGGTTAGCTGGTTAGCACACAGTGCTGGACGTGTCCAGTGCAGCGAATACTGGTGAATTAAATGCAATGACATCATTTTCTAACACCTCTTTGTATTTATTTTCTTGGAGATGGGTGACTAATTATGCTCTGGAGAGGTTAGACACCTTCTCCTGGCAGGCATGTTGCAGGTGTGGACAGTGCTGGGCCTGGAGGCATTATTAGCTTCTGTGTGTAGATGGAGAATCTCAGGTTACAAGAGATCAGGAGACTACACCTGAGGTTCCAGGTGGCATAGTGGAGGCCAGAAACCTTCCAGATCAAACACATGACTTCTTGAAGCAGTGACAAATAGCTGTTTTTCGATGAGAGGATGTTTTCTTACATGAAACTTAGTCTTTATCTTCTTTTTCAACTTTTGGAATTGGAAGATGTTTTCCATCTTCTTTCCTTTCATTGGCGTCATATAGGAACTCTGCTTACAAACACTCTGTTCTTTTACAACTAGTTTTCCAGTAAGGTTTCTTCACCCTGGGGAGCCCAACAACCCACACTATGCTCTATTTAGACTTCTACCATCTCCCGGCCTCCCCCAACCACCTCCTCCACGACACACACGTAACACCACACATTCCCAGCCAGGAAGGAGATGCTGTTTCATCTGGGTGTTTGAAGATGTCATCATTTCTTTCCATAATAAATTAATGTTTTCTCCTCCTCACTGTGATCCTTTATATATAACCTCCTCAAACTCAGAAAAATTTTCCGCTGATGTTTAAATATATTTATTTGGCGAGTGTGTGTGTTCTCAATGATGAAGCTCTCTTGACTGAGGACTATAATATTATGAGAAAGGCCTCCTCCTAACCCTGATTATGTGTCCATGCTTAAGATAGGCTCACAGTAACATCATAACCCGAATTCTATGTAGCAACACAGTGATGAGGCACATTGGCACATTGATAGAATCACTGCCCCTTAGCTGAAAATTTGTCTGTGTAATATTTTCTGGCACTCTCCTTTTCCTGAGACAGTGCCAGAGCAGCAGCCAGCACCTGCAGTTACTGGCAAGGTGTGTCGACAGCTGGACCAGCCAGATGCCAAGGTCTAGCCTGCTCCAATAATAGTTTAGTGTCTGGGTGGCAAGCTGGCTTCCTGCTGACATATAAACCTGCCACTGCCCCATGGAGTGCTCCTGGAGGCTTGCATGAGGGTTGGCTGCTAACCACCCACCTCTAGGGAAGACAGTGGACTCCCCTTGACCCTTTTGTAGAATGTGGTAACAGTGTGGTAGAAATCTCATTTAGAATCAGAGAGGTTTTCTGAAGGGTGAGTGCTTGCTCCTTTCAGTGACTGCTGTCTACCCAAACCACCGTGATTCTTCTCTTGGTGCCTTGTTAGCTCAGGCAGAAATGTCCCCCAAATCAGAGCTTATGCTACCATAACTGTGCCTTGCTATGGGAACAGTGGGAGCCCAAGTCTACTGGCCAAGTGACATTGGAAAGGCAGATGGCTCTACTTCTGCATAGATCTTTCACTTCAATTATTTATTTCCCATGCCTAGTAGATACCATAAATACGTATTCTATGGCATTCCTTTGCAAGTGGGCACTTGTCCAGGCAAGTAAGTTCTCTTTAAGCAGATGGTAAATGTGTCTGTCTCGTAAATTCTATTCCATTATAATTCATGTTGGGAGGCTGGGCAGTTGATAATGGGAAGTTGAGCCGTTTGGTAGTGAACTATAAGGTATTAGAGTCGAGTGGCCCGAGTTTGAATCCTGCTTGTATACTTACCATGTGGCTTTGGACAAGTTATTGAACCTTTTTGAGTGTTGGTTCCCATATCTATACAATGGTGATAATACAGCTAATCATAATTTTTGAAGGTGTTACATTTGAAGAGAAAATGTGAAAATGCATGGAATGCACTTAGCATAGCACCTGACTTGAAGGTAATACTAATAAATGCTCTAAGAATATATATTTTTTTCTGATCCCTTTGCAAAACATCAGTACCAATGTGTGTTTAAGCTCTTCAGGGTAACTGGCAGTTGGCATGGATGGCAGAAGTGCCTTGAGTAAGTTGGTTTGAGGTTGAATTCCCTTGTTTGAGCGGGATGCATGGGCCCGTCTTACTGTTGTGTAATTCAAATTTTTTAGCTTCAGCCTTGATGACAGGCTCACATAACATGCTGCAAGCCCCCCTGTAATTGTGGCTGGATGAAAAGAATATATGGGATAATGATATGACTTTTTCCTCTCCTTGCTCAACACTGTGGTATAGAAGGAAGAGGCCTCTTCAGAAAATACTTTCAGAATGACAAGAGCACGTGTGTTGGTTTGTCTTAGAACACATAGTTCTCAGATTCTGTTCCTGATGGACTTGGTTAGGCCTGTGGGGTTGAGGTTCACTGTATAGGAGATGGTTAGAATTCAGTGCTATGCAAGAAAGTGTGATTCATGGCCACTGAAGCCTTTGCAGAAATGTTAATGTTTGTGAAGTCCTCTAAAGTTCATATTTTCCATGCATCTGGAAATTCCACTTACCTTACCAAAATTGAATTGTTGCTATTTGACTATAATTTCCATTCCTTTCTGAATGGAAAGGACTTTCTGAAGGGTGAGTGCCTGCTCCTCTTAGTGACTGCTGTGACTACCCAAACCACCTTGATTCTTCTCTTGGTGCCTTTGTCAGCTCACACAGAATGTCCCCTAAATCAGAGTTTATGCTTCCATATCTGTGCCTTGCTATGGGAACAGTTGGAGCCCAAGTAACTAGCCTGGGATTGTACTTGATTGAGGGCTCAGACCTTGTCTCCAAATTTCTCCTTCAATCTTCTTTCACTTAACAAACTGAGGAGCTTCCTGAATTTTTTATTGAACTCTGAGAAGACAAGTTTAGGTATCTGTTCATTCTTAAGTCTAGTGCTGAGCCAGCCACTACTTCCCTTCCTTCCACCCTCCTTGTCAGTGATAATTTTAAAGGCAACAGACTCTTTCATCAGAGTTTCTCAAACTTTAGTGTGCACACAGATCCTCTGGGATCTTTATTAACATGCTGATTCTGATTTAGGAGGTTGGGGGTTGGCCTGAGATTCTGTATTTCTCATAAGTTTCCAGGTAATTCCCATGCTGCCAGTAAACAGATCAAGAGATCAAGTATAACCTCTATATATATGAGGTTCTATAGGGATTTGATTCTCCAAACATTTATTGAACCTTTCAGCAAATACAGCCATTTTTCCTCCCTGAATCCTCAGTTTGAGCTTTCTGATCATTTTATCTTTTGGCAGTGCTAAACACTACGGCCTTAATCAGCTCCACTCCTCTTGATTAGTTCGTCTTGTATTGGTATTTATCATCCACTTAGAATTTCAATCCTCATATATGTGGCTGTTGCTGTGACAAGCAGTATATACTATATATAAATGTGAAGTCGGCTGCAGTGACTCTCTTGGGGCCATTTTGCTTGCACTGGCTTTTGGCTCTTACTCTCGCTTTTGTTGGTCTCACATTCAGACGCACGGCTTTGTGAAACTCAGTGATACATATCTATCTATCAGAATCCCTTTTTAGGGTATCTACTCTTGACATTTTCCTGGATAACTCTAACCCCATGAAAAACTGGTTAGCATCAATCTTTTTGTCATCTGCTCCCTTGTTTAATAGGCACACAGAAGCAAGCTAAGATTTCTTTGGCTACCTCATGTGATGAAACAATGAATTAACAAAAACCAACCAAGATGCTTAAAAACATCTCCCCACCTTTCTCTATTCAAAAACTAGGAACACATCTGAGAGCACATAGGAATGGAAATTTGGGACAGCTAATTTTTTGGAATTTATAGAAAACATCACGTCTTTTGGTTGGAAGCATAAGCTATAGCGTCGGACATTTCCTCCTTCCCTGGCTGTCTATTCATAATTCCCATCTCACAAGCACTTTACTAGATTACCTAAAATTAGTGACACAATTAAAAGTACTTTACTAAATTATGACAAGAAGAGTTCAGGTCTAAGTTTTTCAGTTGTTCCCAAGCTCAACTGTACATTACCATAGTTGGGGGAGCTTGTTAAAAATATAAATATCTAAACTCAAACTCTCAATATTCTGACTTAGTAGGTATGGGGTTAGGATTTTTCTGCTGCCTCCTTTTCATCTAAAGGTTGGAGAGTCCGCAGGCTCAGAGGTCTTCTGTTCTCCAGCTGTGCTTGCTCCCTAGGTGATTGTATCTGGACTCAGAGATGTAAATACCAGGTATACACTTACACTTATATCTTCAGCCTGCTTCTCTCCCTCGCACTTCAGACTAACACATCAACCCCCTTCCAACACCTAAAACTTAATTTGTCTTGATTCCCTTCCAAATCTGTTTTTCCTATAGTCTTCACCAACTCCGAATATACAACTCTGTGCTTCCTGTAGCTGAGGTCAAATTTTTTTCTCATACACTCCATATAAAATGTGTCATCAAATTCCCAACTTTCAAAATATATCCCAAATCTTTTTTATTTCTCACTGTGGCCACTCCTTCTCACATGGTCTAAATTTGCATAATTTCTCTCCTGAATTATGGCAATAGCCTCCCAACTGATCTCTTGGCTAGGCCATCCACTACCACCTTGCTGACCTTGTCTCCTACCACCATCTCCCTTGCTCCTGCCACTCCTGCCATTTTGCTTTCTTGCTCTTCCTGCAGTACCCAGAGCTTTTGCAGTAGCTCTTCCTTCTGGCAGGAAGGCTCTCTCCTGAGATATTTGCATGCCATACTCCATCACTTTTTTTTAGGTCCTTGCTTACACATGATCCTAGCAGAGGATCCATGTAGAATAATCAGAGCTCTGCAGCCCGACTTTATTTCTCTCTATAGTATGTATCCCTGCCTGAGGGGTTTTACATTTTGTTTGTTGTCTGGATCCCCCTACAGCAATGTAAGCTTCAGGAGAGAAAGACATTTATGCCAGTACTTAGTAGGCACTCAATAAATATTTGGTCGATGAATGAAAGAAAGAAAACGACATTTTCCAGAAAATAGCTTCTTTTCTTTTTCTTTTCTATTTTTTTTTTTGAGATGGAGTCTCGCTCTGTGGCCCAGGCTGGAGTGCAGTGGCCGGATCTCAGCTCACTGCAAGCCCCGCCTCCCGGGTTTACACCATTCTCCTGCCTCAGCCTCTGGAACAGCTGGGACTACAGGCGCCCGCCACCTCGCCCGGCTAATTTTTTGTATTTTTTAGTAGAGACGGGGTTTCACCATGTTAGCCAGGATAGTCTCGATCTCCTGACCTTATGATCCGCCCGTCTTGGCCTCCCAAAGTGCTGGGATTACAGGCTTGAGCCACCGCGCCCGGCCGAAAATAGCTTCTTTTCTAAGCATCAGTGCCACATTTACAGTTAGAAGTTTGTTGAGGTCAAGTACCCTATCTTGCTCATGTCTGTGTCTTATGCGGCTGCACTAGGGATTCAATAAACATTCATTGAGTGAATGAATAATTGTAGTGTAGAGGAAATGCCACAGACTTTAGAGACAAGTGAGCCAGACCTAAGTTTCAACTTAGCCTTGTCTTAATCATGTGACTCAGACCGAGTTACTAAGCCTTCCTGAGCTGTTGCTTCCCCATAAAATAAGTTCTGTCTTTATATGATTGTTTTAAGGATTAAATGAGATAGTATATAGAAATCTTTTAAATATAGGGACTTAACATATTAAGTGGTAGGCACCTGTAATCCCAGCTACTTGGGAGGCTGAGGCAGGAGAATTGCTTGAACCCAGGAGGCAGAGGTTGTAGTGAGCCAAGACCGCACCATTGCACTCCTGCCTGGGTGGCAGAGTGAAACTCCATCTCAAACAAACAAATAAACAAACAAAAACAACAAAAAACATTAGGAACTCAGTGTATTGATGCTGCGGTTCCTTATCCTGACCAATATTAACTACTTATCTCCTTTCCTTTTCATTAAACTCCCTGCTTCAGTTTCTTTAAAATCAATGAAAGACACTAACCAAATCCAACCTTTGATAACTGAGCTCCTCACTGGTCCAAGTTCCTGAACCTTGGATATATGAACATCACAGATTTAGCCTAAAGACTCAGGGAAAGAATGAATGGCCATAAATTTGTACTCTGGAGGATCTTAAAAATTTGTCTCGAATATATGCAGAATCTGACCTTTTATCACCTCCAACTCCATCTGTCCTCTGGATTATTGCAATTGATTTCCTTGCTTTTGCACTTGTGCCCCTCCATTCCTTTCTCCATCCACCAGACAGAGCAATCCTTTTTAAAAAGCAAGTCAGAGCATGTCAGTCTTCTGTTCTACTGGTTCCCCATCTCACTCAGAGTAAATGCCAGAGTTCTTAAAAAAGCCCAGAAGGCCCTACAAAATCTCATCTCTCTCACATTTCTGAGCTCATCTCCCACTATTTCTTTCTTACCCTCACTCCACTTCAGTTACCGTAGACCCTTTGCTGTGTTTGTGGAGCATGTTACAAGGCATGTTGCAACCCGAGGGCCTCTGCACTTGCTGTTCATTCTGGCTGGAATGCTCTTTCCTATTTGTATGGCTCCCACTCTCACCTACTTTAGAGCTTTCCTCAATAGTTCATCTTTACAAAAAAGCTTTCCTTGACCTCTTAAAAAATGTCAGTTGTTCTCATCCTAGGAAAATACATGGCCTTTCCTTACATTATTGTTGCTTTGATTCATAACACCATAGTATCATTGGATAAATGATATCTTTTGATTTATTTTGGCTATCCTCTTAGACTAGAATATAAACTCCATGACAGTGGGAATTTTTTTTTCTTTTTTTTAAATTCTCTGCTATATCCCTAGTGCCTGGCACACAGTAGGTGATCAATAGTGTCTTTTGTTTGTTTTTTGGGTTGTTTTTAGACAGGATCTTGCTCTGTTGCCCAGGCTGGAGTGTAGTGGTGTGATCATAACTTACTGCAACCTCTAACTCCTGGGCTCAAGTGATCCTCCCACCTCAGCCTCCCAAGCAGCTGGGACTGCAAGCACATATCATCATGCCTGCCTAATTTATAAAATATTTTTAGTAGACATGAGATGTTGCTATGTTACCCAGGCTGGTCTCAAACTCCTGTGCTCAAGCAATCCTCCAGCCTCAGATGGGATTAAAAGTGTGAGTCACTTGTGCCCAACCAATAACTGTTTATTAAGTGAAAGAATGGACGAATGAATGAGGGGAGAGGGATGGATTAGGTGTGGCCTGTGTGTCCATGTGGGAGTGTGAGCTGGAAGGAAAGAGAATTTAAATTCTGCATGTTAGGGCTTCCTAAGCCATTTCTTCCTCATAAGGAGGTAGAAGTTCTGTCTTCATATGATCATTCTAAAAATTAAATGAGATAGCACATAGAAGCCTCTTAATTTAGGGACTCAGGCTTTGGTTGCTCCTGTCATCCAGCCCACTGACAGCTGATGCCACAACAAAGCAATGTGCTGGAATGAGTCAGGTTCCAAAATGTTGGAAAACCTCCACATGTCAAGGTGACCTTGAAAGTGGGAATTCACACTCCCTTGTTGCATATTCCCCCTAGATGGTTAACAGAAGGGCAGAGACTCTTTCTGGTATCCCCCTGTCCCCTAAGGAATAGATATGAAGAATAGTGGGTTTCCAAAAACACCTCACTGGTAAATAGAATTGATTTTTCTGTTTCCTATCTTTCTGGATCATACTTTTGCTGGCTTGAATGCGGAAATTGACTGTGTAGGTTTAAAATGTTCCTTTAAGAATTTCATTATATGCCAGAGAGTGACCAAAGGATTAATTAAGCAAAGTAGAACTTGGAAGGTGATTTAACTGCACTTAGTCATCATCTTTAACCTTGGCATTTTCATTATGCTCAGGAACCACACTCCTCTGGGTCACTTTGTCATGTGATGGCTCACTCCTCATGCAGCTATTCCTAACCCCAAAGGATAAGAGCGATTGACTCAGATCAGCACCGTTGGATGGCTTCCTTCATTTGGAGAGATGCCTCGGGGGTGAAGATGAATTGGATTGCAATCAAAACACAGAAAGGGAAAGATAGGGTGGAGTTGGGGAAGAGTCATTTCCTAATTTAAGTTGACTTTCTCTTACCATTTTTTTGTGGTTCTTGAGGATGAAGTTGAGACTGAGTCTTTTCCAAGACTTCAGACCCCCACTGGACAGCTTCTTCCTCTACAAGCCTGGTCCTTTGCTGGAAACACCCTTCCTGGCCTAGCTCTAGGGACACCAACTCCTCCTGCTTACCTCCAGCCCAAAGAGTGGCCATGCCTGCTTGCAATTGCTCATCTGGGGGAAGTTGCACCATTTGTTGAGATTCTTAGCTTTTTTTTTTTTTTTTTTTTTTTTTTTTATCATATATGAAACCAATTCTCTGTACCAAAAACACTTTTGTTTTCAAAGATACAGAATGATTTTTGTTTTATTGACTATACCCTCACTGGTCGGCTTAGCTAAAGCAACTTCTAAATTTTATAAATTAGATATTACAAATTATCACATTGTTTTTGAGATTTTTTTTTAATATATGAAGCTGAAAATATTGATGTTAGTCTGTATGGATGTATATACCTATCCAGTCATGTCTTTGTTTAATACTTATATACCACTCTGGATTTTCCGCAGGTGGGTATTGGAACATGGAACATTGATTTTCCACTTGTAGATGGAAAGCTCCTAGAGAATGTCTGAATAGTTTTTGACTTGGTCTCCCTTTGTGTCATCAAATCTCTGCCACCAACTAGAGGTATGATTTTGGAATTTTTTGTAACTTCTCTGTGCCTCAATTTATTGTGCATCTGTAAAAGAAGAAATGTGTAATGGGTCATTTAAAAACTTAGCCTCAAAACTCCTTTTTTTTTTAAAATCTGACCTGAACCTCAACATGTAAAGTGGGACCCCCTAAGCTTGCCCCCCTGACCTCCAGATGACCTTCCTCAGTCTCCTACATTGACCTGAGTCACCACTGCCTAAACCTGGAGCACAAAATGACTGGGTGCAGAGTGCTCACATTCTGCTCTGAAAGATTTTGATTTTTTGCTTCTTGAAGGAATCCAGCAATAATGACTGTTTTGCCAGGATTGTATTTCCCAGTTTTTAAATTAAGATATAAACAAGCCCAACATTTTTTAACCTGTTTTTAGTTCTCTTAATTGACTGTGCTGTGAAGGAGGAAAACCTCTATTTCTGCTGTGAAGGAGGAAAACCTCTGTTTCCTTGGAATACATAAGGTGTTATTAGAAAAAGAGCCAACAGATAAGTATCTTACTAAAAGTAAAAAAAATTGGGCCTGCACTCATAAAAGGATGTTCACGTTTCCTAAATGTAGTGTTCTATGGATATAGCCATGGCTTGCCCTAGTGCCTGACCACAGGTCTGCTCCTCCTGCTCAGAGAACTTCTTAGCCTCAACTCTGAAGCTAGTAGAGATGGGTTCATGCATTTTAAAAAAAGAAGCTGTTCTTTGTAATGTAAAATTGCAAGGTGAAGCAGCAAGTGCTCATGCAAAAGCTGCAGCATGTTATACAGAAGATCTAGCTAAGATAACCGATGAAGGTGGCTACACTAAACAACAGGTTTTCAATGTAGATGAAAATTTCATCTAGGACTTTCCTAGTTAGAGAGGAGAAATCAATGCTTGGGTTCAAAGTTTCAAAGGACAGATGGACTTTCTTGTTAGGGGCTAATGGAGCTGCTGACTTTAAGTTGAAGCCGGTCCTCATTTACTATCCTGAAAATCCTGGGGCCTTTAAGAGTTATGCTAAATCTGCTCTGTATGCTATAAATGGAACAACAAAGCCTAGATGGTCGGATATCTGTTTATAGCATGGCTTACTGAAAAAAAGATTTCTTTCAAAATATTACTGCTCATTATCTATGCACCTAGTTCCTCAAGAGGTCTAGTGCAGATATACAAGAAGGTGAATGTTGTTTTCATGCCTACCAACACAACATCCATTCTGTAGCTCATAGAGCAAGAAGTAATTTTGACTTTTAAGACTTCTCACTTAAGAAATACATTTAATAAGGCAATAGCTGCCATAGATAGTGATTCCTCTGGGTGGATCTTGGCAAAATAAATGGAAAACCTTCTGGAAAGGAGTCACCATTCTAGATGCCATTAAGGACATTTGTGATTCATGGAAAGAGGTCAAAATATCAACAGAGGTTTGGAAGAAGTTGATTTCAATCCTTATGGATGGCTTTGAAGGGTTCAAGACTTCATTGGCAGATGCAACTTCAGATGTGTTAGAAATAGCCAGAGAACTAGGATTAGAAGTTGAGCCCAAAGATGTGACTGAATTGCTGCAATCTTATGATAAAACTTTAAAAGATGAGGAGTTGCTTCTTGTAGTTGAGCAAATAAAGTGGTTTATTGAGATGAAATCTACTCCTGGTAACGATGCTGTGAACATCATTGAACTGACAATAAAGGATTTAGAATATTACATAAACTTTGTTGGTAAAGTAGCAGCAGAGTTTGAGAGGATTGACTCCAATTTTGAAAGATGTTCCACTGTGGTAAAATGATATCAAATAGCATCAGACACTACATAGAAATCTTTTGTAAAAGGAAGAGTCAATCGAAGTGGCAAACTTCACTGCTGTTTTATTTTTAGGAATTGCCACAGCCACCCCAACCTTCACCAGCCGCCACCCTAATCAGTCAGCAGACATCACTATTGAGGCAAGACCCTCCACCAGCAAAAAGATTACAACTTGCTGAAGGCTCAAATGATCATTAGTAGTTTTTAGCAATGAAGTCTTTTTTAGTTAAGGTACATACATTGTTTCATACACTTAATAAGTGCACACATATTAAGTGTGCAGTAGTATGACTAAAGAAACAATGTGTGCACCACTTTTCTATGTACTGGGAACCAAAAATAATTCATGTGACTTACTTTATTACAATATTCGCTTTATTGTGGTGGTCTGGAACCAAACTGACAATATCTGAGGTATGCTTGTGATGAATTATCACTATCAGATTTGTATTTTAGAAAGGCTCTTTGGAGGAGGGCCTAAAAAGAGGTGAGATTGTATTAGGAAGACCAATGGGGAGAAGCTCTAATGTAATAAAAGAGGAGGCAAGAAATGGTAAGTGCTTAAACTAAAGTAATATCAGTAAAGATGGGCTGGGGTGGGAGCAGAGTTGTAAAGTATTTGAGTTAGAATAGACGGGATTGGTGACCAGTTGGAAAGAGAAGTGGTGAAGAGGAGGGAACTGCTGAGGATGATTCCCAGGTTTCTGCTTTGGGAGTTGGATAAGAATGGGGATACCAATCCCTGAGATGGGGAGTGCAGAAGGATGTTGGGGAAAAATAGTGAGCTTTGATTTGGACATTTTGTGTGAGAAGTGTTTGGGGGATGCCAGGTGGAGATGTTCCATTGACACTCCACAGTCTAAAAATCACATCCAGCTCAAGAAAGACTTCTTGGCTTGAGATTGATTTGGAAACCATACATATGTACAGATGGCCATAAATTCTGGAAACATAGATAATAATATTTTGTCAGGTATTTTAATACTGTATCAATAAATCATTTCTTATGTATTCACCTATGTTTCCAGACTTTGGAGCCATCATTTATAAATTGGCTGGAGCCAGATAGAATACAGATCAGCCAGACAGAATGTATAAAGTGTGAAGAGAAAGGGATTGGATATGGAGTCTTGGGAACAACAATATTTATGGGACAAAGGCAAGTGAGAAAAAGCAGTGGAGATGGGGTGGGGTGGGGTGGGATTTAAAATGCAGAGAAGGCTCAAGAGGACAGCAATACTTCCGCTGAGATGGAAGGGAAAGTGGTGAGGATGAATAAGGATGGGCAGATGTCAGCCAACTTTCCATCAAAACTCCTTCAAACTTGCCCCCCAGTGGCCAAAAAGATTACTTTCTCTAGATTGGTAACAAGCTCTTTGAGAATCTGGTAGAAGCCATGGACCATCTTTCACACATGAGTAGTGAGAATGGAATGCTATGTAGCAGGGGTCAAAGACCCAAGCATCCTAGTTGAAGACTCTTGATATTTTGCAACCAGCTTCTTTCTGTAACTACTTCTACATACTCACAGGAAGATCTTAGTTTCCACTGCTTCATTTTCGTCTGAGAAAGCGGAAGAAAAAGAATCAATGTTGTGTAGCAGCACAATGTCCATAACTTTGGCTTTTCTTAACACTGTACCTGACTTTTTCGCCTCCTGCCACTTTTGAAATTACTTCCAGGTTTCTGTTTGACAGCTGAGGGGACCTTCTAAAGCTCTTTCCTTTAGCTCCCTGCTTTTGTTTATTTTTTATCAACTGCTTTTCATTCAGTTTATTCTAATATTTATTGAGTGTGGACTATGTTTGATGCACTTGCTCATTCTCACAACGTAAAAATCCTCTCTTCATGGGGATTTATCCCTCCAACTTATGCCTCAAGCTCTGACATGGTACAACTACACAATTCCCAGAGCAGCCAATCATGTCCCTTGGGGTACACGGTTCTCTTTCCTCTGACTCTTACAATTTGATTCTTCCATACCAATTGGGGTCTCATTCATTTTCAATTTCTCAGCCTGGGAGTCTGGAATTTCTTCAATCTTCAATAATATCTGAAGTGAAAACAAAATAAATCGAGAATCCTTAATTATAACTCTGCCAAAAATCCCACAATCATGTTATGTTTAAAAGCAGTATTTTATTGTGAACCTATCAGTTGATCTTTATTTTCTCTTGTGTCTTTAGCGATTCCCCTTTTAGTACTGGTGTTGTTCTGTGTTCTATTTTTTTTGTGTGTGGTGTTTCTCTTCCTCTTCCTTTGTTCCTTTTTGCACATTGTATTTGATGTTCTTCTATGCCATTATTCTGTACTGCTGGATCTCAAATTGCTCTTCTTATGTGCTTTTGTATAAACATATTTTATGTGTGGACTATCCCCAATAGACGTCAATCTTTCTATTCTTTTGCACATAGCTCACATGTTCATTATTTAATGTCATGCATTGGAATTCTCCAGTCAGTATCTAGAATTTCTTTTTTATCCAACTGCTCTTCAATACCAGCTGGTTAAGCGTGGAAAATTTTATACAGGAAAATTAAAAATGTCAGTGACATCTGGCTGCAGACCTGCTTGTCATGTACAAGTTTTACAAGTTTTTACAATGTTTACAAGTTTTTATGTCACAAGTAAATTTCTCTTCCCATTGGTTCTATGATTTTCACTCTTGAGCATGGCAAAGTTGAGGTCAGAATCACACTCTGGACCTTCTAGACCAACCAGATATCCTGGCAGAAAGCACACATGTTATTGAGGTCCTATTCAGCACATTACAGGCTTGATATTCTGAAGAGGGGTGACTTTGGAAAAGGTGATCAATGGTCAAGAGTCTCGTTCCATCATTTTGTTCAGCTTTTGGTTTTTCACTAAAACATATTCTTCATAGGGTATTTATCATAATAGACATATGTTTTTAATGTATCAATCAGGAGGATGTGTGGTCTTGTTTGTTCTTGATTAAAAAGCCTATGTCAAAAAAATTTTTTCAAAGTTGCAGTAATAATTGGAGCAATAAGATGGTAAGGGGTAATTAAAGGATGCAGCTTTCTTTTAGAAACAAAAACAAATCTGGTGACCACATGTATTCTTCTTTTCTTCCTTAATGAATATGATGAAACATGTTATAGTGAGATTATGGACACTAGAGATACACCAACTACATGTTAACGTGTCAGATTTGAGCCCAGGTTCCCACATCAACTATACTCAGGAATTTGTACCTCCTAACATTGTAAACTGACTGGTGATGTGTACATTTCGTACCATTTTGTGTCATGGTGAGGCCTGGATGTAGTGGTATTGCTAGTTCCCATATCATCCCTTCTCCCTGCCCACCACACACACACAAACATTGTAGATGAGAAGTATATTGCTTACCCTTCCCATTTTGAACTCTTGGACTACAAACCATAAATTACCCAGGTATCGCTCTTGAATTATTGCTCTTTAATTTAAATACTTTCTATTTCAGCGAATTTGACTTGGAAAACTCAGACCAACTGAGAAGAAGAAATTGTCCTGGGATAAACTGTTTTTACTATATATCATACTGTTTTCTTCTTTCTGTAAATATCTTGTTGGACCTACTGGCCAGCAAGGAAAACATAATCCAATGCCAGTGGTCAGTACTGAATGACTTGGCCCTATGTCTTTGTGCCTTTTAAGAACTGTCCGATGGGTCCATCATAACACTTTAAGCATCTGCTTCTCAGTCCTAGTTTGTGCTTTATAAGCCAATTCCCATCGGTTTAAATAGTTTCTGTGCCTTTAATATGACTGTCTATTTGGATTAATAGTAATGAACACAGTGATGTGGTGATAATGACAATTTTCCACTTAGAATTTGGTTAAATTCAATTGAACTTGATAAATGTTCCCTGAAGTCTAGGTTAAGGAAAATAGAGAAATGAATGTGGTAGTCTGGCAATTGTCTTGCTCAATGGGAAAATAAGATGTATAAACAACAACAAAAAAGGAAAAATTGGGTCAGACATGATGGCTCCCATCTGTAATTCCAGCACTTTGGGAGGCTGAGGTGGACAGATCATTTGAGGTCAGGAGTTCAAGACCAGCCTGGACAACATGGTGAAACCCCATCTCTACTAAAAATACAAAAATAAGCGTGGTGTAGTGGCACCCGCCTATAGTCCCAGCTACTCAGGAGGCTGAGGCATAAGAATTGCTTGAACTCAGGAGGCAGATGTTGCAGTGAGCAGAGATTGTGCCACTGGACTCCAGCCCTTGCAACAGAGTGAGACTCCACCTCAAAAAAAAAAAAAAAAAAAAAGAAAAAAGAAATCATACTCTACATGTGGTATAGGAAATAAATTATATCAGAACAACAAGAATAGGTTGTAAGTAGTAGATTTGGATTCTTTCTGCAAGCCTTATAGGAAAGGTTGATGGTATATTGCCACTGCGCAGATGCGGAAAGAATTAGGGGAACACTTAGTCTTCAAAATAAAATGCTTTGCCTCTGACCAGTTACTTACGAGGCTACTAAGTTACATTGTTTCTTGCTAAGTATTCTGCTAATTGACTACAGCATATTTTTCACTGTTAAATTTTTTTAAATTTGAAAACTTATTTAAGAATTAATCGAGGCTAGCATATGCTTTTATTTGGGATATTTCAAGGTTAATTATCTGACTCATGAGAAAATAAATTACAATATTCTTTTTTTATATACCCAACATTTGTACTGTATTTTATTCTGAAGTGCTGAAAACACATCTATATCTGTTACCTCATTTAAAGCAGAGAGGCAGGCATTCCCTTTGAGCAGTCTAGGAATGCTTATATTTTAGAAAACTAGATTTCAAAATAACAGGGACACATTTGAGAAATGGTTAATGAAAATCAGGAATGAATACTTTGAGATCACAACGCACAATCGGGAGCAAAGGGTAGGCTTGGCCAGACATCAGATGCAAATGGGATTACAGCTGTAGTTTTTGTGTCTTTCATTTATACTAGGATAACATTTCTACTTCTGGTATCCCCTAAATCCCCTTGCTTTATAAGGTCCCCCTCCAAACATAATTTTGTAGCACCATCTCACCTCCATTTCTCCAGGCTTAATATGCTTGTGGGCCCTGTCTTGTAGAAGTCACCAGTTAACATCTGCCTCTCTAGCTATGTACAAGTAGTTTTATGGAAGATGTTCTTGACTTCCAAATATAATTCAAATAGCATTCAATTTGAAATGGTTGCTGAATGATACAAACAATTGGAAGAAAAACCTAAAATCAGACTTGATGGGGAGCAAAATGATGTGTAAAAGTAGGTCTAATGGCCCTTTGAAAACAAGTCAACAAAGGTAAGACGACGTCACAAACTCTTTGTTCTACATCCCTCTACCCACCTGTCTCAGCCCTCAAGGTGTCACACAGCTATAGGGTTAGAAATCACTTAGACTGCCTCCATTCCAGGCTAAGAGGAGATAATCTCTCCATTCAAGAAAATCAGCTAGTTTGTAGAACAGATGAAGAAACATAGTTCTTGAATGAATATCAACTTTACTCCTCTGATTTGTAGTACCCAAAACTTCTCAAACCCATGTGCTTCATCTTACATAACTATTTAACCCTCCACATTCCTCCATTATTCATTCTCTAGGATATTCTTAATGGGAATTAAGGACATGTGTTCTAAGACTTTAAATGTTGACTCTTTCAAAAACTCATGCATCGCTGACTTCATTTACTTAGTTTTAAGTAAAGAACATCTTGATTATTCCCTTCAATGTGTGAAGATGAAGGATGAAGAGTCATGTTGCTGGAGTGTAAAAATGAACAGAACTCAGGCTCTGATTTCAGATCTTGATACGAATTCAGGCTTTCTATGTTGATGTGCCCTTGGACAAGTTACTTAAACTCTCTGAACTCAGTTTACCATCTGTAAAATGGAGCTAATGCACTACTTCGTAGAGATAAAGAAAAGCAAAGTATATTAGTGTCTGGAAAATAGTAAATGCTCCAAAAAACTATTAGAATTAAAAACACATTTACAGGCAGCTAGCATTGCAACAGCACCACCAAAAAAACCGCTTAAGGATTGCCTACTGTATTCTAAACACTGTCCTAAGAACATTATATGTGCTATCTCATTTAATCCTCACAATGATTTTATGGGCTATCCATTGACTCCATTTTATGAATAAGTTTAAAACGCCCCATAGTTATTTGCCCCACAGTGAAGCATAGTGTCAAAAACACTATGCTATATTGATTCCAAAGGTCCACATTGAAAGCAGTGTGATTAAACGTTTTAGGAAATGGCACCATCAACAACACTCAGAAACTCAAGAAGTTTCTCAGTTCTTTCCCATTGCTCAGCCCATCAATTTTCGGTACATACCCTCTGAGCCGACTGGTATTTTTGACATCGGGGGCGTGTATATTCTTTCAATGAACTGGCTCTTTATAGGAAGTACGCTACTTGTTTTTGTAAAACCTAACAGTAGCCAAATCTAATTGTTATTAAACACGCAACTTCTTAATTACAAATGTAAGCGGAGAAGATGTCAGCAGAAGTTAACTTCTCAAAGAAGGATCCATCACACCAATGTTTTGCTGATGTTCCAACTAGTAGAGAAAGGTTCAGCCTGTGATCTCAATTTCTTTGAGGAGAACCCTCTCAATCCTACAAAAGCTTGAGTCAATCTAATTTAAATGGTCTTGATGGTCTTAAATTATTGAGAAAAATATAAATCCATGTACTAGATACCTATCCAAATTTCAATATATTTTATAATAGGTGAGTGACATATACTCACATGCAAGCCATATCTATACGCTCTTACTGCTGCTAGATTTTATGTTTCAAATTACTTGTCTTTTTAATTTAACTTTATTTTAAAACCAAATTTAGTAAAGTATGATTACATAACTGAAATTCATCCTTTTTAGGTGTACCATTCAAAGAGTCTTGGCCAGTGAATACCATCATGTAACCACCATCACAATCAAGGTGGCAGGGTGCTTCCATCGCCCCATCTCCTGCCCCTTTGTAGCTAGCGTCATCCTTCTACCCTCAGCCCCTGGCAACCACTAGTTTGTTCTTTCCCTGTAGTTTTTCCTTTTCCAAAATAAATCTTATATAAATAAAACCATACACTATAGGAGGCTTTTTATTTTTCATCAACAAAAACTAATATAGAAGGGCTTATGGCTGCTTCCACCTGTGGTGTATTTATATTCATTTCTTGACTACTTTTGTTTTGGGTGCCAGGAGAGAATAAGAAAGGCAATAATAAAACCAGAAAGGACTGTCTAAGTGGAGTGGAGAAAAGTGATATCATGAGAAATCATGATATCATGAGAAATGAATGAATGGAACAAATTCATCCTGTCTACTTGCCCCTGAGGAAAGAAGTAGATGCTTAATTTTTGAAATGTCCATTCAGTAGCATTAGCTTTCCCTCTGTTGTGTTACAATAATGTGATGATATTCTCTTGTTTATGTAAAAAGGGAAATTCATGACCACTATGGTCTTAATGCAGCCCCCAAAGTTTATGTGTTGGAAATGTAATCCCCAGTGCAACAGTGTTGGGAGGTGGTGGCTTTTGGGAGGTGTTTAGGTCGTGAGAACTCCACCCTTATGGATGAATTAATGTCATTATAAAAGGACTTAATGGAGAGAGTTTGCTTTTTTCACCCCTTCTGTTCCTTCTGCCATCTGAGGATACAGAGTTTGTCTCCTCTGGATGATGCAGTAACAAGGCACCATCTCGGAAGCAGAGAGCAGCCCTCACTAGACACCCAACTTGCCAGCACCTTGATCTTGGGCTTCCTAACCTTTAGAACTGTGAGGAATAAAAATGTGTTCTTTATAAATTACCCAGTTTCAGGTATTTTGTTACAGCAACACAAATAATTTTACACAGTAGCCAATGTAGAATTTCAAAGTGTTTGAATCTTTCAACATTCTGAACCTCTCCAGTTGGACTAATTTTTATTTTTTCTGTAATAAAAGGCACTTATCTTCTTTGGACTGTGTCAGAAGAGAGACCATGAAGCACAACAAAAACACTTTTATTAGCTGTGTGACCTTGAGCATGTCTCTTACTCTCTTTGAGTTTAGTTTACTCTCCTGGAAAATGTGGATTAATAATAGTGTCTTTTTCATAGGTTGTTGTGAGCATTGAATGAAATAATGCAAATTCTATGCCCTGTGCCTGGGTATAGAAAGTCCAGAGAAAATGTTAATATACTTTGTTCCTTTCTCTTTTTTTACATGTAATGAAGGATAAAAATAGAATATTTAAAAATAATATATGACTCTTGTTGGTATATCATAACAGCCATAAAATGACAGAAAATTTTAAAATTTGTATTAATCTTTTCTTTGAGACATAGACTTGCTCTGTTGCCCAGGCTGGAGTGCAGAGGTGTGATCACAGCTCTCTGTAGCCTCAAACTCCTGGACTCATGCAATCCTCCAACCTCAGCCTCCTGAGTAACTAGGACTACAGGTGCAAGCCATCATACCCAGCTAATTCTTTAATTTTTTGTAGAGATGGGGGTCTTGCTATGTTGCTTAGGCTGGTATCAAACTCGTGGCCTCAAGTGATCCTCCTACCTTGGCCTCCCAAAGTGGGATTATAGGTGTGAGCCATTGTGCTTGGCCAATAATTTATTTAGTTAAGATGCAATAAATTAAAAGGTACAATATTTATCTTTATGGTACACACACTTTAATAGAAAAGAAGATAAAAAACTCCCTTGAAACAATCATAGAATGGCTATAAATCAACATAAAAATAAGAATGTGATAATTTGGTACAGAATATATAGCATAAAGCTGAAGAAATGGGGCTAGGATTAGGCATTAGAAACTTGCCTTCCACAAAAGATTTTTGGATGTTCTTTTTGAGTCTGAGGAGGAGACTGGCTCAGACCGCCATCCAGGCCAGCGAAGAAGTGATAGCATGAGTAGAGGTGGGGAGGTGGGAATGGTTGAGGACTGTAGAAGAGCAATGAGGAGATCTAATAACTTACACAGAGGGAGCAATAGAAAAGACATTGAGGACCTAAGTATGAAAGTGAGAAAGGGAAGAGGAGGGGCAGTTAGAAAATGTAATCAATTGATACAAGACTTAAAATAATGCCATAATTGATATGCAGTGCTATCTGGAGCTACTGTGAATTCTGGAAGAGAATAGTGACATGATAGGAACTGTGTGTAAGGAAGACTGTGCTTACAACACCATGCATAGTGGTTCAGGCTACGGACACCTGTGGGATGTGTGAAATGTGCACGTGTCACCACTCCTGCCTCCCTCCTCCACTCCTGCCTCCCTCCCCCACAGCAGACATCAACAATAAACTAGGACTCTGATCTCAGACGCAACCTCAGAACCCTTCTCGAGACAGCACTCTTGACCTTCATATTTGTTGATCAGAATGGGCAAAAGATAAAAAGCAACTGCCACCTCAGACTCTTGAGTTAAAATATGTAACAGCTGTTAGTGAAGCATCACCTAGTGCGTATGTTTTGCAGCTCTTAGAGTCACTATGCGGAACTCATTCAGTTGCAAGAGCTCCATTAGTATGTTGGCAGAGTCTGTCACAGAAATGCTTTTCAAGGGCATTATTTGAAGTGTGATATGACATTGCCTCCCTTCAATATTTTTCAGGCTTTGCCAACTTAGAGGATAACTTTGTCAAATCTTGTAAGTTTTTGTTTCCCATTATTTATTTATTTTTCACAAATAGTCATTAAACATTCGTTAAAAGCTTAACACATTCCATTTTTCTACCAAATTTATATTGCACCCAAACTACAGCAATTTAGAATTAAATTAATATAGTAGCTCCTGTTTATCAATATGGCAGACCAGCTGCTGGAGGACAAGGGATGATTTACACCCGACTGTGAGGCTGTGTGTGTGTCTATACACGTGTGTGTGTGTATATACATCTTGCATAAACCTGTGGGCTCTTCCCTGGTATTTATTTCACACTGGAGAATTCCTGATAAAAATAATCCTTTAAATATCTTGACATGTGGTTTAAATCATCAAAGAGAAAAAAAATGTGTAAAAGCACATAGAGGGGACCCCAAAACACGTACATCTTACCAGTTATCTCCCTTTGTAGTCAAGGTAAATCATGAGAGCCAGTCATTTTGAGTCAAATCCGAACCTAAATATCTATTTTAAAGTATCTTGCTAGTTCGAATTATGATAGGTTCTTCAATTAAGGGTAACATGGTAAGAGCATTATACTTACATTGTGTGCTTAGAATATTTTCTGACAAAAGATCAAAACTGCTTTGAATGCGTGTTGTTGCTATGGGATTTGTTTGTCCTAAGGGTTGATAAACAGGAATAAGTAGGGCCAGTCATTTCAGATGCTTACTATGTGACATTCCAGGGGTGTGGCATCACACAAAATAATACAAATTAAATGGCAATTAAATCCAAAGTTCAGGAGTTTGTGGCCAAAAAAGATGTTGGTACTTTCAGTGTTTTTGTAGCGTGAACATGAAACCACTCAATGTCAGACCTGGTGGGGCCGCAGAGGTTATCTGCTAACCTCCTCATTTTACAGATGTGCACACCAAGCATCAGAGAGGGTGGAGGAGTTGCTTATGGTCACCCAGTTTGTCCAGGGTTGTTACTGGAATCCATAATTTTGGTTTATAGTTCTATGTCTTTAGGCATTTACTTATTCTTGCTGCTTCCTCCATCCCTTTAAAAGCCTCACGCTGGGAAATTTATAGTCATTGAAAAGTTGTACCTGTGTTGATGAAGATCATTCCTGGCTGTCAAGAAGGGCTGGCAAGAAGGGCTAAGAGGTGGTGAAGAAACTTGTATCTATTCCCTCCCTGGTTCTGGTGAGCTGGCTTATAGGGGCAGGGAATAGAGGGCCCCTTTACCAAGATTGGAGCAAAGGAGGTTGGAGAAACCATATAACTTCTTTTTTCTCTGAAGTTTTCACTGCTCACTTGGAGTTGAGTCATGGAATGACCGCTCTTCTTATGTCATCTAACATTGTTGATAAATGTCATCATTTTCTGTTGATGTGTTATCCTGTTTATGCAGCATAGCAGGGATGACCACTGCAGAGCCAAAAGACTGGCATGCAGGAACCATGAGCCCTCCTCTGGCATCCACAGGATAGGTTGACGGACTCAGGGGTCTGGTAGGCTGGCCAGGGCAAATCCAGGGAGATGACGTTTTGGTGCGTTTATTGTGATAATGTTTCCTCCTGCCTATTTCCTCCTCGTTTGTCTGGCAAACTGCTGTTCATCCTTCAATACTGAACACTTGATGGGAATATAAATTAGTACAACCTCTACAGAAAACAGTATGGAGATTTCTTAAAGAACTAAAAGTAGATTTCTACTTGATATAGCAATCCCACTACTGAGTATCTACCCAAAGTAAAAGGAGTCATTACATTAAAAAACCCGTATGTGTATGTTTATTGCAGCACAACTCACAATTGCAAAGATACGGAACCAACCAAAGTACCCATCAATGGACGAGCAAACAAAGAAAATGTGGTATATATATACCATGGAATACTACTCAGCCATAAAAGAGAATGAACTGACATCTTTTGCAGCAACTTGGATGGAACCAGAGGCCATTTTTCTCAGCAAGTAAGTCAGGAATAGAAAACAAAATACTGTATGTTCTCACTTATTAATAGGAGCTAAGCTACTGGTACACAAAGGCATGCAGAATGATATAATGGACATTGGAGACTCAGAAGGCAGGGGTGGGTGGGGGTGAGTGATAAAAATCTACGTACTGGTTATAATGTACACTACTTGGGTGATGTGTTCACTAAAATCTCAGACTTCACCAGTATAAAATTTATTCATGTAACAGAAAACCACTTGTACCACAAAAGCTATTGAAATAAATTTTAGTTTTTAAAGAAAGTCTGAGTACTAACACCTCCTCTTTTTTCAGTCCTTCCCAAGACTACCTTCCTCCCTTATCTCTCCCATGTGTTCCCAGAGAGATATATTTGAAACGAGGTATTTGGGCTGGATCGTTTCTGAGATTACTTCCGGTTTTTAAACATTTCCTGGTTCTTTAGCAATGCCTGCCCCCAGTGATTAAGCCCTCCAGCTGGTGACCAGCCTGGCACTGGTTTGAATCAGGATTGGGAGGAATTTGTTTTCTCAAGGCACGTCTGCTAGGGGGTGGGTTGATTGAAGATGCCGGTCCCACACACCCAGAACACTGCCTGTCCAACAGCTCCACAGCTGGCCCAGGAGAACTGCAGTCGCTGTCTCCAGCAGCTGTGCTCCTTCTTTGCCTTCTATAAACAGATGACCGATTGGGTTGGTAACTTCAGAGGCATTCTTCTCTCCCCTCTCCCCTTTTCTTTTCATGAGATGTGTACTAACTGTATCTGCTGCAAAATCAGGGAGCCACCCCTTCACATTTTTCTTCTCTAGAAGGGCGAGTTTCTTAGGTCTCCAGTGTTTGGATCCCTCACCCCGTCATCATTCCCACTCTCCCCCACAACATCACTCTCTCTCTCTCTCTCTGAGGCATCTATAGTCATCTTTATAGTATAAATATTAGCTGGAGAATAGCTGAGTCATCTCCAGTTTAATTATATGTGATCCACTGGCTGAAATCTACCTCTATCACATTCTAGACACCTTTCTGCTTCATTTTTTCTTCTTGATACTTGTGTTAAACTGACCATGGCCTGTATTTTTTATATATTGGCTCTTCACTCTCCACCATGAAGAGACTGTAAACTCCAGGGGACTGAAATCATTTTGTTTGCTATTGTATCTTCAAAGCCTAGAAGCGTACCTGGTACATGGTAGATTTTCAACAAAAGATGTCAAAGGGGAATGGATTATCAGTTTCCAGGAGCGAATTGTCTTGGACCCACCACTACATTCCTCTGTGCCTCAGCCAGGGTTGGGCGTGGGAAGTGTGGCAAAAAGAAGCAAAAATTCCAGATAAACTGAGGATAGGGTTGACACAGAAGAATTTTGTTTCTTACTTCCTTTTCGGAATTCAGTGAGATGGTCTTGCTGAGACTTTCAACTCAGTACAGCCATCTGCAGCTAGAAAAATGGCTGCTTGGGGATTTTTATAAAGAAACCTGATGAGACAGGGCCCCTTAGTTTTCTGTGTCTTACAGTATGGAAATGACATGAAAGGGACCTCCATGTTCTTGCCTGTCTTGGTGAGACACAAAAGTCTTGAGAACCGAAGAGCCAGGATTAGGAGATTGTAAATAGCAGAGATTTCCACTTGGAGTCTGAGACAGGGACCAAGGGCTTCAGTAAAGGGTATCATGGTTATGTCTCAAGAACCATTAGGGGCCAACTGTACCTCCAGTCCCAAGATGAGCCACTCCATTTCAGCCCTTGAGGTCCTTCCTTCCAGTTCTCTACACAGCCATGCAACTTCTCCGTCACAGACACCATCTTGAGAGAGAAAGAATAAAGAAAGATATCCCAAGAAGAAATAATCAGCCTTGCTTCAGATTTCTAACTTTCAATTGACTGAATATTTAACCCACGTAAGACAGAATGAGACCAAGAAGGGGCTGAGATAGCTTTCATTGGCATATACGATTTTTTTTCTTTTCCCATCATTGGCATATGGGCAAGATAAGATCTGCTGTAGCTAATGCATTTAAAAAGCATATCCAGTAACACCTTTTTAAAAGCATATCTAAGCACAGGTTAAACTTAAGCTATCCCTCTTCCTTCCCTGCCATCATCAGCTCCAAATGATGTTTTAGGAAAAGATTCAATGAGTAGAAAACAGGATCAACATGCCTAGACCTGCAAATTGCATAGGAAGACAGTTTCAGTCTTGGAAACTTAAATATCACTCTTAGCCCCCAGCAAAGAGCAGGCTGTCTTTCTGTCTTTTGAGTGTCAGGGGCGTCTAGCACCATCCCCAGGGACCATTGCCTGGGGACTCCTTTTTTTGGACCCTCTCTGGTGCACACTCTGTAGATTTGAGTCCTCAGAGCAGAGGGTCTAACTTATCCCATGAGCCCTTAGCCTCTCCTGCAAACTCAGGGACACAGAGAAAATGCACTCCTCTGGGTATACTTCCATTCTGTTTGGTTATTAATGTATCATGGTGATAACCTTATTATCCTAACACCCAAAGCCAAAATTATTCTTGGTTGCTTTGTGTAGGAGAACATTTGCTAAACTCTCAGGGGTAAACACTGAGAAGTGTGGGTTAACTGTAGCAAGGGCAAGCAGAGAGATAGATGGCTGGCTCTGCTCTTGAACTGAATAGAGCTGTGGGTTGAGGAGATGGGGTGAGAGGTGGGGGAAGGGTAAGCAGCTCTGTGGAGTGATGCAGGACTTTGAAGAACAATGATGTACATTTTATGTTTATGGATTGAAACACACCCACACAAAGCTTTTTGTCAGCATTTCTACTTTTGCTTGTTTGGTATGGAAATAATGAAAGGTAGCTGATTTCCCTTTCTGGATTGGAAGATGAGAAGATGATCCAAAACCAGAAGGAGTTCTTCAGGTGACTGTGAGAACATAACGAAACCCAGGAATTCATGGAAATCTGGACGTTTCTTCAAATGGTGGAATAGTGGTTTCAAGATAATTGTATCTAGATTGTAGACTGACATCTGGATTACATTAATTGAAAGTCATGGCCAAACTTAATATCTTTCCATCCTCTCTCTTTGTATCTCAGTGAGCTCTGAGGCATTTTAAGTTTTCATTCCTTAGGTGAAGCTGTTTTCTATTCTCTTCAGAAAACATGGAGGAGAGCAGAAGGGCCCATATTCTCTATTTGGGTTTCTCCTTTCCAGGGTGGAGCCAGTTCAAAGAACGCTGCATGAGAAACAGAAAATTCTCAACACAGGTCCATATCAAAATGATATTTTATTGATTTGGCAGTGAAGATATTATGTGTGCAAATATTGAAAGAATTCTTAAATGGAAGAGACTGAGAAGTACGATTTTTAAATTTTGGCTATCTTTGCCTCATTCAATATAGGTCTGCTGCACACCCACATCAGTGTCTGGGCACCCAGATTGCTGCAGATTTCATTTTCTCTGCAACAAAATATTATTCTTCTCCCTGTGAAGTCAGTATCTTGCATTCCACAAACCTTCCACTATGTCATGCTGCATCCAATGGCCTTTAGCATCACTGTGCTATAGTAGTTTTTTATGTAGAAACAAATAAAATTTAGAACCCTTAGGAATAAAAGGAATGATTTTTTTACTCCTATGGTGGAATAGGCATGGGGTAGAGGCTTGCCTCAGGCTTGCTGGATCTAAGGGCTCCTGTCACACTGTTACGGCCAATCTTGCTTTATATCTCTTGGTAACTTGATCGTCAGGTGATGAACAAGAGGGCTACTCAAAGGCAGACTCATATTGTATCTGTGTAGAAAGTCTAGGGTGAGAAGAAAGTCTTTTTTGACAGGTTTTGCAGTTCAATCTCAGGGAGAAATATGATCAGCTTGGTTTGCAATGATTATTTCCCATGGCTGAGCCCATCACTGTGGCCAGCTCATGGAAGAGTCTGATTGGCTGGGCTGGATCATGTGCCTGGTCCTGTGGTCAATAAGGATGGGTCAGCCTCACCGGGACCAGGAGAAATCAGTTCCCCATAACAAAAATAGATTCTGGTGGCAAAGCGGGAAGGGAGTGCAATAGGTATAACCAGCAGAAATATACTTCCTACAGAAGAGTTAGAACTCAGAGGTCCTGTGTTTTGACAGGCTGGGAGATGAGATGCAATTTGCTCTAGGGGAGGGGAAGCCTGCACTGTGTGTTGCAAGGGAAAGCCGTTATAGATACAACAACATAGTCTCTGACTACAGGAATTTTATGGTACAGATACATAATTATATAAGGAGGTGACTGCTATTAAAAGAACCAGTCTGAAAAAACATACATTTAAAACAAAAAGATACAATTTACATGAGTTAAAAAAATGTTAAGAATAGCTTAGGGGAAAGAATTGGGGTTAGGTTGTTTATACTTAGAGTTCATATGAGTATGCACGTTAAAAATCCCATCAAAATATTCTTTCTCATTTGCTTACATATTTATCTTCATGTTTCATCACTGTCTATGACTTGCCTATTGTCTATTGATAGGTAACACACACACACACACACACACACACACACACACACACACACACACACACACTTCTGCTTGGTGGAGTTTTTTAGGAGCCTGCTCACAGATCTGTAAATCAAACAGTTGGCCCAGCTGGTTTAGAGTATGATATAAATTAATCCTCCCCTAAAATGTATTAGATACTTATGCTGGTACACACAGGTGCCAGTGGAAAGCTGTCCTCCCAGGAGTTGTGAAATTGCAACAAAAAGTCAAGGAAAGAGAAGATGAGACACACAGACACCTTATTAGTTAAATGTAGCTCGGGCCTTCTGGCTTCATAAATGAATTTCTCATGGGCAGATAGAGACGATCAGTCATTTAAACAACCAAAGCAGATAGCACAAGCAAAATCACTTACCCACCTTCAGAAATCTGAGGCATGGAGCCTGCCTGCTTTGTTTTTGGTTTCCAAGAGATACTAGTTTAAATGTTCAAATTTTATTTGCCTGGCATCCCAGAAGAAGGTAGCACAAAATGCAGTTTCCACTACAATGATTTCCTGTGGAATTTTAATGGTGAAACATATCATAAATACAACTGTTTAAAGTGTATGTATAATTTAAACAGTGGTATATCCAACACCTAGCTTAAGACATAAAATATTACTAGTAATTAGACACATATTTTGTGCCCCTCACCAAAAACATCTTCCACTCTCTCCACCAAGAGGTAACCATGGTTCCCAACTTTGTGTTAGTCATTCTCTTGCTTCTCTTCAGAGTTTTATTGCCTATTTATCATCCCTAAGCAGTATATCATTTAATTTTACCTATTTATGACTTTTAAATATGCAAGATAATACTGAATATATTCCTCTGAGACTTGCTTATTCTGCTTGACATTGATTTGAGATGTATTTGTGTTGATGTGGGTAGCTATGGCTTATTCATTTTTTACTACTGTATAGTAGTCCATTGTCTGAATATGCAACAATATATTTATCTCTTCTATTGCTGAACATTCTACCAGTTGAGACTATGTTGCTGTGAACACTCTTATCTCCTGGTACATGTGTTCAAGCATTTTTCTTGTAGTTGTTGAGTCATGTTAATTGTGTTTAGTCTCCTTTAAAATAAAGACAGGCATTCTCAGAGTTAACCATTCTAAATCAATTTTCCCAGGTCCACAATGGGCTTTTTTATGTTGGCTTATATTTTCTCTTCTTTTCATAATGTGTTGTTTTTCTTCTTCAGGGACTCCAGTTTTCCTGATTTACTTGCCAGTCTTCTATTTCAACCACTTTCTCTCTGACCCTTTATTATCTGATTTTTTTACTTCTTTATTATCTGATTTTTATGATCTTTCTGTTTTCCTGCCTTTCTGCATTTGAAAATACTTTCCTTTGGGCAGCTTGTAATTTATTCTCCATTTCTGATGAGTTTTTTTATTTTCAACTTTTTTCTTGCATTAAATTAAATCTTGTCTTTCTTCCTCTTTTTGTACAATTTCCATTCACAGTTTTTGAATTTCTAATGTTACGTGTTTTTTAATACTCCAAATACATGTTTGAGGGTATTTAGTTTTATTTGGAGTGTTGTGTTACAATTTTCTTCAGATTTGGAGTTTTTTGGGAAGATTTTTTATCAGGTGAAATATGTTTATTTGCATTTTAAAAAAATTTTAGTGGCTTTGAATAGAGGTGTTCTGATTTCTACTAATTTTAGGTATTTTATAGAGGTTCCTGGTTTAAAATCATTCTCTTCTGACAGTATAGTAAAATGCAGTTTTTTAATGAATGGCATCTTTGTGGTGGTTGAGAACTGGAGCTGTTGGCATATCTTCTGATTCTCTTTTATTTGTGCAGAATCACTACTTTTCCCCTCTTACGTCTTTTCTTTCACCTCCACATCTCAGAATACTTCCCTCTCTCGATCTACCTTTTTAATCTTCCAGAAGTTTTTTTGTCTTCAAGACTGCCATGTCCAGTTTTACTAAATCCCCTGTAACTAGCGCTGTGATGTACAAAGTTTCAGACTTGTCTTTATCATTTTAGTTCTTAGTATTTGATAGGGTTTGGTTCTGTACCCCCACCCAAACCTCATCTTGACTTGTAATTTGAATTGATATCCCTGCATGTCGGGAGAGGGGATTAGATCATAAGGGTGGATCCCCCATGCTCTTTTCATGATGGTGAGTGAGTTCTCAGGAGATCTGATGGTTTTATAAGGGAGTTTCCCCAACTTTGCTCTGAACTTCTCTCTCCTGCCACCACGTGAAGAAGGATGTGTCTGCTTCCCCTCTGCCATGATTGTAAGTTTCCTGAGGCTTCCCCAGCCATGCGAACTATGAATCAATTAACCTCTTTCCTTTATAAATTACCCAGTTTGGGGTATTTCTTCATAGCAGCATGAGAATGGACTAACACAGTAAATTGGTACTGTAGATAGTGGGGTGCTGCTATAAAGACACCCAAAAATGTGGAAGCAACTTTGGAACTGGGTAACAGGCAGAGATTGGAACACTTCGGAGGACTCAGAAGAAGATAGGAAAATGTGGGAAAGTTTGGAACTTCCTAGAGACTTGGAGAGCTCAGAAGACAGGAAGATGTGGAAAGTTTGGAACTTCCTACAGACTTGTTGAATGGCTTTGACTAAAATGCTGATAGTGATATGGACAATGAAGTCCAGGCTGAGGTGATCTCAGATGGAGATGAGAAACTTGTTGGGAACTAGAATAAAGGTGATTCTGGCTATGCTTTAGCAAAGAGACTGGCAGCATTTTGCCCCTGGCTTAGAGATGTGTAGAACTTTGAGCTTGAGCGAGACAATTTAGGGTATCTAGTGGAAAAAATTTCTAAGCAACAAAGTGTTCAAGAGGAAGCAGAGTGTATAAGCTTGAAAAATTTGCAGCCCGATGATGTGATAGAGAAAAACCCATTTTCTGGGGAGAAATTCAAGCCAGCTGCAGACATTTGCATAAGTAACGAGAAGCCAAATATTAATCACCAAGGCAATGGGGAAAATGTCTCCAGGGCATATCATGACAGCCCCTCCCATCACAGGCCTGGAGGCCTAGGAGGGAAAAATGGTTTCATGGGCCAGGTCCAGTGCCCCCCTGCTGAGTGCAGCCTTGGAACTTGGTGCCCTGCCTCCCAGCTACTCCAGCTGTGGCTAAAAGCAGCCAAGCTACAGATTAGGCTGTGGCTTCAGAGGGTGTAAGCCCCAAGCCCTGGCAGCTTCCACATGGTATTGGTCCTGCAGGTGTTTAGAAGATAAGAATTGAGGTTTGGGAACCTCCACCTGGATTTCACATGATGTATGGAAATGCCTGGATGTCCAAGTACAAGTCTGCTGCAGGGGCAGTACCCTCATAGAGAACCTCTGCTAGGGCAATGCGGAAGGGAAATATGGGATTGGAGCCCCTACAGAGTCCACACTGGGGCATTGCCTAGTGGAGCTGTCAGAAGAGGGCCACTATCCTCCAGACTCCAGAATGGTAGATTCACCAACAGCTTGCACCATACACCTGGAAAAGTTGCAGACACTCAACAACAACCCATGGAAGCAGCCGGGAAGGGAACTGTACCCTGCAAAGCCATGGGACTGGAGCTGCTGAAGGCTATGGGAGCCTACCTCTTGCATCAGCATGACCTGGATGTGAGACATGGAGTCAAAGGAAATTATTTCAGAGCTTTAAGACTTAATTACTACCTCATTGGATTTTACACTTGCATGGGGCTGGTAGCCCCATTGTTTTGGCCAATTCTCCCATTTGGAATGGGTGTAGTTACCCAATGCCTGTACCCCCATTGTATCTATTAATAGGAAATAACTAACCTGCTTTTGATTTTACAGGATCATAGGTGGAAGGGATTTGCCTTTTCTCAGATGAGGCTATGGACTTGGACTTTTGGGTTAATGCTGAAATGAGTTAAGACTTTGGGGAACTGTTCAGAAGGCATAATTGTGTTTTGAAATGTGAGAAAGACAAGATTTGGAAGGGATTAAGGGCAGAATGATATGGTCTGGCTCTGTGTCCACACCCAAATCTCATCTTGACTTGTAATCTGAATTGTAATCCCCATGTGTTGGGGGAGGGACCTCATGGGAGGTGATTAGATCATGGTGGCAGTTCTCCCATGCTGTTCTTGTGATAGTGAGTGAGTTCTCATGAGATCTGATGGTTTTATCAGGGGATTTTCCTCCCTTTGCTCTGCACTTCTCTCTCCTGCCGCTATGTGAAGAAGTATGTGTTTGCTTCCTCTTCTGCAATGATTGAAAGTTTCCTGAGGCCTCCCTAGCCATGCGAAAATGTGAGTAATTTAAACCTGTTTTCTTTCTAAATTACCCAGTCTTGGTTATTTCTTCACAGTAGTGTGAGCACAGACTAATACAGCACCGGACCTCTCTTTTGGGGAGTGATTTTGCCTGTGACTTACCTATGATCTCTACTTGTCTTTTCTCTTTTCCATGGAGTATCTTAGGACTGCCCTCCCACTATTCCTTACATCAATTGTCTTGTAGTGGCAGCAGGAAATCTAATAATAACTCTGTTGGAATATAGTATTTTTTCCTCTACTTATAAGTAATTTTAAGTTTGGAGTATTCTGTCTTATGGGTCATGTATGGTTTATTCTTTTTGATCTTGTGATTTTTGGGAGAAGGGATGCACGAATTTACATTTAAGCGTTGCCATTATTCTAGTACCTATCAGAATTCCTGTGTATATCTTATTGTAAAGAAAAGTTCTTATACATACAATAACAATGCCCGTATAGAAAATTGGGCAAAGTCAAGTTGCAAAGGAAACAAAAAAACCCAGTAATCAATAAATATATAATAAATGTTCAATCTCACTAATAATGAAAACACAAATAAAAACCATACCAATTTCTCACTCTCAGAATGAAAACTATTTATTTTAAAAAATAATATCTAAACCAGGCATATTGGTGCATTCCTGCAGTTTCAGCTATGCAGGAGGCTAAGGTGGGAAGATCACTTGAGCCTGGGAGTTCAAGGCTGCAGTGAGCTATGATCATGTCTGGGTGTAGCCACTGCACTTCACCCTGGGCAATATAGTGAGACCCCATCTCTAAAATAAATAATAATAATAAATTTGACAAGGGAGTAGGGAAGCTGACAGTTTCTTCTATTGCCAATGATAGCATAGGTTGGCATAATCTTTCTTAAGGGTAGTTTTTCATATAGACAATGATATTTAAAAGGCACGTATACTTTTATATAGTTATTTCACTTTCAGATATTTATGTAAAGGAAATAGTTATCAAGCAACTAATAATGTAAATCAGTTATTAGGTAATTTTTTGATTTATAAAAATTTGTTATCAGATTAAATAGCCATCTGCAGAGGTTTCTTCAACATTAAAAATGATGAAAATTTGTGTTTGCTGACATGATAAAAGGTAATTATCAAATAGGATTATGTATTAATGTTGTATTTAAGTAAATGTTTGCAAATTCACACACAAATATATACCTGCACACACACACACAAAATTCTGGAAGGAAATATACCAAAATTTTAGCCCTCGTTGTCTTGGTGTGGTGAGATTATAGGTTATTTTTATTTTCTTCTTTCTAAATACTTTTCTGAATAACTTTCTTGTTAAAAGGCAGTTGGAACAATTACTTCTGCATCAGAAATTTATTTTTATTAAAAAATTATGCTGCATATCTTGAGATGGCACTGAATTATGCTGATCCAGTTCAAGAACAGTCTCTGAGGCATGGGTATCTATGCTCCATCTTTCTTCAGAATAACCTTAAATGGATCTTTCAGGCAACTTCTTGACTCTAATAAATTCCAGTAGATTCTTGATACACTTGAGAGTTTGAATTAGTTGTATGTCTCTCCTTTTCCCACTCCCATTCCACTTAGTATATGAACCAGCTTATTGACTGCAAATATTGCTACAGAGTGGCTCCAAGCACAGCAGTATCATTTATCAACGCTAGTATTTCTAGAATATATCAAAAGTAAAACAGTGTTTACTTGGTAGTGAAAAATACTTTATCAAATTTACACTGAGACCTCCTCCCCACCAAAAAGAAACATCATATGCTGTGATTTTTTACAAGCCAAGTTGGGTAACGTTAACACTGATAAAAAATAACCATGGTTTTCAACTAGTACATACAAAGGTAGAGAGTACTATTTGGCCCTCTACAGCAAAACCTGTTTTTCCATTCTATCTTGTGGCTTCTTCCTCTTCCAAGGTACACTAGGAGGAGCCCTAGATGGGGATCAGGAGCTTTCTGTTGAGTGGCCCTATGTGATATGACACTTAAGACAAAACACTTAATTTCCTTTGGAAAATTTTAAATGAAGCAATATATAGGAGATTGATGAGTGAATCTTTTAGATTTCCTAACAACTCTAATGTTCTTTGGGTCAAGAAATCTCTTTCATCTACTGGTGTAGATGCTGTAATACAAATAGTCACACTTGTTCGATTTTGATTTTCTTTACTTCATCTGTGTGGGACTTAAGGATGATAAGTATAAATCATTTAAAAATTACTTCTCAATGCACACTGAATTATTAGAATGCCATGGATTAAAGTTTTACAAAGTGCTTTCAAAATTGTTTTAGTATGATTTTAACATTTGCAAAAGAATGGAAATTCGCTTTCTCAAGACTACAGAATATATGTTGATTTCTTGTTCTGATAATTTTTTGCTAAGATGTAATGTGTAGGCACGGCTTCATGTCCATCTAATTTACCACTGTGGGAGGAGGAAGACAAGAAGCAGAAGGTATACTCATGGCTAGATAACATCTTTTCTACAAATTTATCTCTATTATCAGCCTGGAAATAAAATGAATGTAATTTGAAAAATTAATATCTTTTTATTTTATATATTGATTCTTTCCAGTCCTTGTTATGTAAAAGCGTTTTCATAATAAGCTTGTATTCCCTTTAATTATTCTAATTGCTTCCCTGTGTACCTTGGAGAAGTCACTAAATGTATTGGCTTTGTTTTAGTCATCTGTTAAATCTATTGGATGAGATGATCTAAGATACCTTCTTGCTCTAAGACTTTTATTTATACATCACAACTGGTGATGTTGATAAAAAGGAGTTGGTAACTTTGTTCTTATTCCATATGCCCATTGTAGGATAATTAGCAAATAGAGATACAGAAAAAATGATGTATAATCTGAACACCCAATAATAACTATTGTTAATGTTACTATAGTGATGGCATATGAATCACTTAACTCTAGTATAAAGGTTCAAAGAAAAAATATTAAAAATGACAAGAGCTGTAACACTTTATTAATGGATACACAATATAAAAAGATGTAAATTGTGACATCAAAAACATAAAATGTTTGGGGGGAGTAAAAATGTAGAGTTTTTCTACATGATCTAAGTTGTTATCGCCTAAAAATAGACTGTTTCAACTATAAGATGTCCTTATGTAAGCCCTCATGGTAACTACAAACATAAACGTATGGTATATACACAAAAGAGAAAGAGAAAGGAATGAAAGCCACTATATAAAATCAAATCACAGAGGAAGTCAGCAAGAAAGGAAGAAAGGAACAAACAAAGTACAAAAAACTCAGAAAACAATGAACAAAATGACAATAGTAAGCCGTCACCTAACAATAATTACTTTAAATGTAAATGGACTAAATTCTTCAATCAAAATGGAGGTGGCTAAATGGATAATAATTTTTTTTCTCCCCCTTTGTAGTTCTTAACTGGACCTTCCTTTAATAAAATTAGATTAACAAGAGAAAAACAAGTTTATTTGCATGGATATTTTATACATGTGTAAGAGAAAATCTAGAGAAATGAGTAAATCTCTAGAGTAGATGTCAAAAAGGTTTTAGACTTCAGGCTTAAATCCTCTGCTCTCTGAAATGAAGAAAGATGGCCAAAAACAAACAAACAAACAAAAAAACCCCATAAAACAAAAGTAAGATTTGTTATGCAGATTAAAATCTATACCTTCTCCATTACCTATAAGTAACTAATAATTTGTTTAGTGATACATTGCCTATGACTATCCTTGTCTTCCTGGTGCAGAGAGGGAGACACCCTTACCAATGGAGGTTTTCTTTATAGATGCAAATTTCTTTGACAAAAGGGCAACTTTTCAGAGCTAATTCTGTATCTACAGTTTCTCTAAATAACCAGTTCAAAGTAATCAGTATACAAAATAGTCATATTTTGGGGTGGCATATTCTGGTCTCCTACAGTCATATTTTACAGTGGTGTGTCCCAAGCCCCATCAATTTGTTTACCCACTCACCAGTTAAATGACATGTATATGACTTTTTTCCAGTTTTGGAGATTATGACTAAAGCCACTATAAACATTTTCATTCATATTTTTGTTTGAACATATGTTTTCTTTATTTTGTACCTAGGAAGGGTTTTGATGGGTCATGTGGTTGGTGTAAGTATAATTTTTAAGGAACTTTGGGGGTGTTCCAAGATGGTTGAATAGAAACAGCTCCAGTCTGCAGCTCCCAGCATGACTGATGCAGAAGATGGGCGATTTCTGCATTTCCAACTGAGATACCAGTTTCATCTCATTGTGACTGGTTGGACAGTGGGTACAGCTCACGGAGGGTGAGCTGAAGCAGCATGGGGTGTCGTTTCACCTGGGAAGTGCAAAGGGTTGGGGGATTTCCCTTTCCTAGCCAAGGGAAGCTGTGACAGTCTGCCTGGAAAAATGAGACACTCCTGTTCAAATACTGAGCTTTTCTCAAAGTCTTACAAACCAGCAGACAAGGTGATTCTCTCCTGTGTCTGGCTCAGTGAGTCCCAGGCCCAATGAGCCTTGCTCACTGCAAGTGCAGCAGTCTGAGATTGATCTGCTAGGCAGCAGCTTGGCTGGGGGAAGTGGTGTCCACCATTGCTGAGGCTTGAGTAGGTAAACAAAGCAACCAGGAAGCTTGAACTGGGTGGAGCCTGCTGCAGCTCAACAAGGCCTACTGCCTCTAGGCTCCACCTCTGTGGGCAGGGCATAGCTGAACAAAAGGCAGCAGACAACTTCTACAGTTGTCTGCTGTGTCTGACGTCTGTATCTGATAGCTTTATTTGACATCTTTATCTGACAGCTCTGAAGAGAGCAATGGTTCTCCCAGCATGGTGTTTAAGCTCTGAGAACAGACAGACTGCCTCCTCAAGTGGGTCCCTGAACCCTTTGTAGCCTAACTGGGAGACACTTCCCAGTAGGGGCTGACAGACACCTCATATAGGCAGCTGCCCCTCTGGGACAAAGCTTCCAGAGAAAGGATCAGGCAGCAATATTTGCTATTCTGCAATATTTGCTGTTCTGCAGCCTCTGCTGGTGATACCCAGGCAAACATGGTCTGGAGTGGAACTCCAGCAAACTCCAACAGACCTGCAGCTGAGGGACCTGACTGTTAGAAGGAAAACTAACAAACAGAAAGGAATGGCATCAACATCAACAGAAAGGTCATCTACACCAAAACCCCATCTGTAGGTCATCAACATCAAAGACCAAAGGTAGATAAAATCACATTGATAGGGAGAAACCAGAGCAGAAAAGCTGAAAATTCCAAAAATCCGAGCACCTCTTCTCCTCCAAAGGATTGCAGCTCCTCGCCAGCAACAGAACAAAGCTGGATGGAGAATGACTTTGATGAGTTGGCAGAAGTAGGCTTCAGAAGTAGGCTACTTCAGAAGTAGGCTTCTGAAGCCTACTTCTCTGAGCTAAAAGAGGACGTTCGAACCCATTGCAAGGAAGCTAAAAACCTTGAAAAAATCTTAGATGAATGGCTAAGTAGAATAAACAGTGTAGAGAAGACCTTAAATGACCTGATGGAGCTGAAAACCATGGCATGAGAACTTTGTGATGCATGCACATGCTTCAATAGCCAATTTGATCAAATGGAAGAAAGGGTATCAGTGATTGAAGAGCAAATTAATGAAATAAAGGGAGAAGACAAGGTTAGAGAAAAAAGAGTAAACAGAAATGAACAAAGCCTCCAAGAAATATGGGACTATGTGAAAACACCAAATCTACGTTTGTTTGGTGTACCTGAAAGTGATGGGGAGAAGGAACCAAGTTGGAAAACACCCTTCAGGATATTATCCAGCAGGACTTCCCCACCCTAGGAAAGCAGGCCAACATTCAAATTCAGGAAAAACAGAGAACACCACAAATATACTCCTCGAGAAGAGCAACCCCAAGACACATAGTTGTCAAATTCAGGAAGGTTGAAATGAAGGAAAAAGTGTTAAGGGCAGCCAGAGAGAAAGGTCGAGTTACCCACAAAGGGAAGCCCATCTGATTAACAGCAGATCTCTTGGCAGAAACCCTACAAGCCAGAAGAGAGTGGAGGCCAATATTCAACATTCTTAAAGAAAAGAATTTTCAACCCAGAATTTCATATCCAGCCAAACTAAGCTTCATAAGTGAAGGAGAAATAAAGTCCTTTACAGACAAGCAACTGCTGAGAGATTTTGTCACCACCAGGCCTCCCTTACATAGAGCTCCTGAAGAAAGCACTGAACGTGGAAATAAACAACTGGTACCAGCAACTGCAAAAGCAGGCCAAATTGTAAAGACCATTGACACTGTGAAGAAACTACATCAAGTAACGTGCAAATTAACCAGCGAACATCATACTGACAGGATCAAATTCACACATAACAATATTAATCTTAAATGTAAATGGGCTAAATGCCCCAATTAAAAGACAGACTGGCAAATTGTATAAAGAGTCAAGACCCATCAGTGTGCTGTATTCAGGAGACCCATCTCACATGCAAAGTTGCACATAGGCTCAAGATAAAGGGATGGAGGAAGATCTGCAAAGCAAATGGAAAGCAAAGGAAAAAGCAGGGGTTGCAATCCCAGTCTCTGATAAAACAGACTTTAAACCAACAAAGATCAAAAGACACAGAGGACATTACATAATGGTAAAGGGATCAATTCAACAAGAAGAGCTGACTATCCTATATATGCACCCAATACAGACGCATCCAGATTCATAAAGCAAGTCCTTGGAGAACTACAAAGAGACTTAGACTCCCACACAATAATAATGGGAGACGTTAACACCCCACTGTCAATATTAGACAGATCAACAAGACAGAAGGTTAACAAGGATATCAGCTTGAACTCAGCTCTGCAACAAGCAGACCTAATAGACATCTACAGAACTCTCCACCCCAAATCAATAGAATATATATTCCTCTCAGCACATCGCACTTATTCTAAAATTGACCACATAATTGGAAGTAAAGCACTCCTCAGCAAATGTAAAAGAACACAAATCACAACAAACTGTCTCTCAGACCACAGTGCAATCAAATTAGAATTCAGGACTAAGAAACTCACTCAAAACCGCATAACTACATGGAAACTGAACAACTTGTTCCTGGATGACTACTGGGTAAATAACGAAATGAAGGCAGAAATAAAGATGCTCTTTGAAACCAATGAGAACAAAGATACCAGAATCTCTGGGACACAGCTAAAGCAGTGTGTAGAGGGAAATGTATAGCACTAACTGCCCACAAGAGAAAGCAGGAAAGATCTAAAATTGACACCCTAACATCACAATTAAAAGAACTAGAGAAGCAAGAGCAAATAAATTCAAAAGCTAGCAGAAGGCAAGAAATAACTAAGATCAGAGCAGAAGTGAAAGAGATAGAGACACAAGCTCTTCAAAAAATCAATAAATTCAGGAGCTGGTTTTTTTAAAAGATCAACAAAATCGATAGACTGCTAGCAAGACTAATAAAGAATAAACAAGAGAATAATCAAATACATACAATAAAAAATGATTATGGGAATATCACCACCAATACCACAGAAATGCAAACTACCATCAGAGAATACTATAAACACTTCTATGCAAATGAACTAGAAAATCTAGAAGAAATGGATAAATTCCTGGACACATACACACTCCCAAGACTAAACCCAGAAGAAGTTGAATCTCTGAATAGACCAATAACAGGCTCTGAAATGAGGCAGTAATTAATAGCCTACCAACCAAAAAAAGTCCAGGACCAGATGGATTCACAGCCGAATTCTACCAGAGGTACAAAGAGGAGCTGGTACCATTCCTCCTAAAACTATTCCAATCAATAGAAAAAGAGGGAATCCTCCCTAACTCATTTTATGAGGCCAACATCATCCTGATACCAAAGCCTGGCAGAGACACAACAAAAAAAGAGAATTTTAGACCAATATCCCTGATGAACATCAATTGGAAAATCCTCAAGAAAATACTGGCAAGTCGAATCCAGCAGGAGGTCAAAAAGCTTATCCACCACCATCAAGTTGACTTCATCCCTGGGATGCAAGTCTGGTTCGACATATGCAAATCAATCAATGTAATCTGTCACATAAACAGAATCAATGACAAAAACCACCTGATTATCTCAATAGATGCAGAAAAGGCTTTTGACAAAATTCAACAGCCCTTCATGCTAAAAACTCTCAATAAACTAGATATTGATGGAATGTATCTCAAAATAATAAGAGCTATTTATCACAAACCCACAGCCAATATCATACTGAATGGGCAAAAACTGGAAGCATTCCTTTTGAAAACTGGCACAAGACAGGGATGCCCTCTTTCACCACTCCTATTCAATATAATGTTGGAAGTTCTGGCCAGGGCAATCAGGCAAGAGAAAGAAATAAAGGGTATTCAATTAGGAAAAGAGGAAGTCAAATTAGCCCGGTTTGTAGATGACATGATTGTATATTTAGAAAACCCCTTTGTCTCAGCCCCAAATCTCCTTAAGCTGATAAGCAACTTCAGCAAAGTCTCAGGATACAAAATCAATGTGCAAAAATCACAAGAATTTCTATACACCATTAACAGACAGAGAGCCAAATCTTGAGTGAACTCCCGTTCACAATTGCTACAAAGAGAATAAAATACCTAGGAATGCAACTTACAAGGGATGTGAAGTACCTCTTCAAGGAGGACTATAAACCACTGGTCAGTGAAATAAAAGAGGACACGAACAAATGGAAGAATATTCAATACTCATGGATAGGAAAAATCAATATCATGAAAATGGCCATACTGCCCAAAGTAATTTATAGATTCAATGCCATCCCCATCAAGCTACCAATGACTTTCTTCATATAATTGGAAAAAACTACTTTAAAGTTCATATGGAACCAAAAAAGAGCCCACGTTGCCAAGACAATCCTAGGCAAAAAGAACAAAGCTGGAGACATCATGCTAACTGACTTCAAACTATACTATAAGGCTACAGTAACCAAAACAACATGGTACTGGTACCAAAACAGAGATATAGACCAATGGAACAGAACAGAGGCCTCAGAAATAACCCCACACATCTACAACCATCTGATCTTTGACAAACATGACAAAAACAAGAAATGGGGAAAGGATTCCTTATTTAATAAACGGTGCTGGGAAAACTGGCTAGCCATATGTAGAAAGCTGAAACTGAATCCCTTCCTTATACCTTATACAAAAATTAATTCAAGATGGATTAAAGACTTAAATGTTAGACCTAAAACCATAAAAGCCCTAGAAGAAAACCTAGGCAATACCATTCAGGACACAGCCGTGGGCAAGGACTTCATGACTAAATCACCAAGAGCAATGGCAACAGAAGTCAATATAGACAAATGGGATCTAATTAAACTAAAGAGCTTCTGCACAGCAAAAGAAACTACCATCAGAGTGAACCAGCAACCTACAGAATGGGAGAAAATTTTTGCAATCTACCCATCTGACAAAGGGTAATATCCAGAACCTACAAAGAACTCAAACAAATTTACAAGAAAAAAACAACCCCATCAAAAGTGGGCAAAGGATATGAACAGATATTTCTCAAAAAAAGACATTTATGCAACCAACAGACACATGAAAAAATGCTCATCATCACTGGTCATCAGAGAAATGCAAATCAAAACCACAATGAGATACCATCTCACACCAGTTAGAATGACAATCATTAAAAAGTCAGGAAACAACAGATGCTGGAGAGGATGTGGAGAAATAGGAACACTTTTACACTGTTGGTGGGAGTGTAAATTAGTTCAACCATTGTGGAAGACAGTGTGGTGATTCCTCAAGGATCTAGAACTAGAATTACCATTTGACCCAGCAATCCCATTACTGGGTATATACCCAAAGGATTATAAATTATGCTACTATAAAGACACATGTACACGTATGTTTATTGCGGCACAGTTCACAATAGCAAAGACTTGGAACCAACCCAAATGTCATCAATGATAGACTGGATTAAGAAAATGTGACACATATACACCATGGAATACTATGCAGCCATAAAAAAGGAGGAGTTCATATCCATTATAGGGAAATGGATGAAGCTGGAAACTATCATTCTGAGCAAACTGTCACAAGGACAGAAAACCAAACACCGCATGTTCTCACTCATAGGTGGGAACTGAAGAATGAGATCACTTGGACACAGGGCAGGGAACATTACACACTGGGGCCTATTGTGGACTGGGGGCCTGGGGGAGGGATAGAATTAGGAGAAATATCTAATGTAAGTGATGAGTTGATGGGTGCAGCAAACCAACATGGCACATGCATGCCTATGTATCAAACCTGCACCTTGTGCACATGTACCCTAGAACTTAAAGTATAATTAAAAAAAAGAAACTTCTACATTCTTTTCCAAAGTGGCTAAACCATTTTTCATTTCTAGGAGAAATGTGTAAAATTCAAATTGCATAGCATCTATGTCAGCACTTGATATTTTCATCTTTGTTGCTTGCCAATCTAATAGATACATACTGGTGTCTCATCATCGTTTTAATTTGCATTTACCCAATGACTAATGATGTTTAACGTCTTTTAATGTGTTTATTTGACATTTGTATATCTCCTTTGGTAAAGTGTTTGAATCTTTTGCCCATTCTTATATACTTTTTATTATTAAATTTTGAGAATTCACATATTTTGGATTCAAGCTCTCTTTCAGATATGTGTTTTGGAAATATGTTTTTTCCAGTCTGTGGCTGGTTCTTTCATTTTATTTACAGTGTTTTTGATGAATAAAAGTTTTAAATTTTGATAAAATTCAGTTTATCAGCTTTTTGTTTTGTGTATCATGCTTTTTGTGTCATGTCTTAGAAATCATTGCCTAACCCAAGGTCGCAAGATTATTTCCTGTATCTTCTTTTAGAAGTTTATAGCTTAGTTTTTACAATTAAGTTTATGGTTGATATTAGGTGAATTTTTATATACATAAGGTATGAAGTATGAATCAAGATTCAGTCTTTTGTATATGGGTGTCCATTTGTTCCAGTATCATTTGTTTAAAAAATGATACTTTATTGCATTGTCTTTGGTATACTTTGATAAATAACATAAACCAGTAGTCTGCGTATATTGTCAAATGCTAGTTCACACGCTTCTTGTTTTGTGTCACATGTGTAGCTGTGATAACAAACTATGCTTGAAGAGGATAATCAGTGCTTCTCAGGGCAGGGTGAATTTTCCCATTCTTCTCCAGTGTATCAGCACACATTCCACTGTATTTTGCCAGCTGACCCATTGAGAATTCCTGACCTCCATTAGGAAAAAAGTAAAATGGACTCTTTACTTTTGGGTTTGCTTAGTTTAAAGCTTTTCATAATTTTCAAACCAAAACTACAATACATTCCTAATTGATGGCTCTTTGGAATTTAGAATGCACTTTTGCGTAGAAGTAGTGTTTGTAAATGATGGTTACTGATAAAAGAAAAACTTCAGCAGAATTAAATTTAAAGGAATTTAGTTGAGCAATGAACAACTCGCAAATCAGGCAGCCTCTTGAGCCAGAGTAGGCTCTGAGACTCCAGCGCAGCTACGTAGGGGAAGAAGATTTATGGACAGAAAAGGGAAAGTGATGTACAGAAAATGGAAGTGAGGTACAGAAACAGCCAAATTGGTTGCAGCTTGGCGTTTGCCTTATTTGAACACCATTCAAACAGTTCGCTACAGTTGATTGGCCAAAACGTGGTGATTGGCACCAGTGTAGGCTACAGTTGGTTTATACTTCCTCTTACTATAGTTCACAATGTACAGCAAAACCTTTAGGCCGAATTTGAAATATGTAAGGAGGCTTAGCTTTAGGCTAAGCTTGATTTAACATTACATTCCCAGACTATCTTATAAATATTTGATTTATCTATCATGAAGAAGAAATACTATTTATAACAAGGAGAAAATCAGCAACTAGATGGACCCTTGTGGACGTTTTGATGGGAACTTATTGAAAAGATTTTAAGTATTATAGACACTGGTTCTTAAGTAGAACAAATTTAGTTCCCAAGAATATGGCTTTCCCTTTTCTTGATACAGCAGCATGACTATTTTATGCATTACTCATGATGGTGTGGAAATGAGTGATATTCATTAAATACTGATTATGTGCAATTAGATAATTAAGGCTTTTCTTAAGTCATCTCATTCCTATAAGAACTCTGAAGTAGGAAATTTATCTCCATTTTATGGATTTGAAAACTGAGATTTAGAAAGGCCATACAATTTGCTCAACATCTCACAATTAATGCAATGGCTCTGGAATTAAAATTCAGTTCTGTCTGACTTCAGAGCTCACTATTCTCTGATGATTGGAGTCAACATTTTGGCTAGTGAAATAAATGATGAAGGGAGAGAGATCCTCCTTCAAAGAGAGAGGATGAGGAGAAAGGGAGCTAAAGGAGAGGAGTGTATGTAAGTGAAAAAGATTAAGGGCGAATTGAATGAACCCTGAGTGATGACTTAATAGAGGTAGATAGATTCTGCCAAAAAGTCCTTGAAGAGGAATAAAGAATAGGGTGTAGAAAAGGGAAGTCAAATAAAGGAGTTCTACCTTCTGACCACTAGGTGACACAATTGACAGAAAACACCTTGGCTGCTGTCTGGAGGTGGTGGTGAGGGTGGTGGGGGGGTGGTGCATGAGGCAGGGAGCCAGGGAGAGACAGTGAAGAAGGTTTTAGGAGTAAGTTGCAGGTCATCTGCATAATGGACATTTGAAGCAGTCAGAAGTGATGTCAGTCACATGGAGAGTGCCTTATGGAGAAAGGTGTCTAAATTATATAGTCTGTTCAGGTGTCACTTTTGATCTAAATGTGAATCATTTCTATTTCTACCAAACACCAAGTCAGGAGGCAGTGTCAGTATAGGGATTAAGAGCAAGGAATCTGGAGCTTGGCTTTATAGGTCTGAAACCTGGCTCTGCCACAACTAAGGCAAGTCACCCAATCTTCCTAAGCATCAGTTCCCTTCTCTGTAAAAGGCATATAACAATATCTACCTCAAAGAGATGCTGTGCTCATTAAATGAAATAATACATGTGAAGCCCTTGGTATGGTGCCTTCCTCAAAGTATACTTGTTTAATGCTATCATCATTGTTATTATTGTTGTTAGGTAGAATTTTTTTAAAAAGACAGCTAAATTAAAATTAAGATGAATTAATTTAATACATTCCCAGAACAGTAAGAGACAGGTTTTTTAGTTCAGATAATGCAATTTCTTTTGCTTTTGTTGATTGTACACAAAACACTGTCAGTTTAGAAGAGCACTGCATTTTAACTTCTTATATGCCTTTTAATTTCTTAATTGAAAAAAAGCTCTATTCTTGCATATTTTGCTAAGAGATTACATAAATATTGTAGCATTCATGGTCAACTCTAAGCACAGTTTCAAGATGGTCAAATTCATCCTTGATGCCTTCTCAGCTCTCACTTCCATCTTTGTGCCCTTCAATCCCTCTTCCCCACTTCCATTCTTCTCAACCTTCCTTTCTCTTCTCCTATTTCTAATGATCTTAATCTGCTCTTCAGCTACCCTCGACCACTCTAAGAAACACCCCAGAAATGCTTTTCCTCTCATGTCTTCCCAATCCAAAACTTTAGTTACTTATTTCTTGTTCACCTCATTCCCCACAGAACTCCAACTCAGTCAATCCTTCTATTTTTGGAGATCAAAAACTGGATTTGACTAATTAATAATAAGTGGAGAATGAACAGATATTTTTACCATCCCCAGGAATGTTCACATTTTGTAAAGACTTTTTAACTGAGATAAATCTCTAGTAGATGGTGTGTCAAGCCATGTGAAAAACTGAAAAGAAGACTTTTGGGTACTCTGAAGGAGGGCTTAGGAATGGAGTAACTTTCCTTAAATCACAGCACTAAGGTGGCCACCAAAGAAATACAGATCACTGAAAATTCCGCAAAACTCAGAGATTTTCATTTACTCAATAATTTAAAATTCTTACTTAAGCTTTTTGAATGTGTTGTTTGCAATTGGAAAAATTAATTCTCTTTAACTGCTTTGTCTCTCTTATTTTACAATTTCTCAACACTATTAGTGTGGCAGAAGCCCCTGGTTACTTTCCCATAGCCATTCTCTTTTCTTTCCACAGTAATACAACCCTTAATTGTATGGCAGTCAAAATAAAAACCACATTCCCCGGCTTCCCTTGCAGCTAAGAGTAACCTTGTGTTTACCTTTTGGACAACAGAATGCAAACAGGAATGTCATTTGCAACTTAAGGAGGATCCTGACAGGAAAGGGCTTAGAGTTCTTCCCTTTTCTCTTTCCAGCTGGCTGGAAGGCAGATATAAAGACTAGAGCTCTAGACAGCATCTTGGACCAGGCGACTGAAGTTCATTCCTTAGAGGTGACACAACAGTAAGTGGACATGATCCTGGTTACATGATGAACTAATCAAGTTACTGTACCAGCTTTGGACTGCTCATCTCTGGAACTTGGAAATAATAGAAAACTTTGTGTGTTTAAGCCACTATTGTGTTTTTGTCACATACAGCTGAATTTAATTCAAGCTACCTGTTGCTGATAGAAAGTTATAGGTGAGGCCGGGCGCGGTGGTTCACACCTATAATCCGAGCACTTTAGGAGGCCAAGGAGGGCGGATCATGAGGTCAGGAGTTGGAGGCCAGTCTGGCCAACAGTGAAACCACGTCTCTACTAAAAATACTAAAAATTAGCCAGGTGTGGTGTTGGGCACCTGTAATCCCGGCTACTTGGGACGCTGAGGCAGGAGAATTGTGTGAACCCAGGAGGCGGAGGTTGCAGTGAGCTAAGATTGTGCCATTCCACTCCAGCCTGGGCAACAGTTCGAGACTCTGTCTCAGGAAAAAAATAAAAAAGGAAAGTTGCAGGTGAATTAAATAACCTGCTCATGGCTAATTCTCAATATAAGAAAAGAAAAGTTTAACTCAAATTCACTAACACAATTAGGTGGCAATTTTTTTGCAGTTAGTATCTGTAATACATGGCCTTAACCTTTTAGTAGTGGAATCTTCTATCTGATGCTATAGAGACCAGTGCTATTCAATAGTACTTTTATGATGATGGAAATGTTTATGTCCTGGTTATTCCTGGAAAAGCCACTAGTCACACATGGCTACTGAGCACTTGAAATGTGGGTTTTTTAACTAAGGAACTAAATTTTAAATTTTATTTGTTTTAATTAATTTAAACTTAAGTAGTTACATGTGGCTTGTAGCTCTGATTCTGAGAGTTTGGCACATACTCAACATACTCAACTTGTCCACAGTTTTTCTTCATTTCAGCTACATTTTAAGCAAAGAAACAATACTGTAAATGATCAATGGGTTGGTGAAGCCAGTTACAGCTAACGAAAGCTGCCTCTTAGATGGAGTGAGAATTGAAGGAAGGTTAAAACAGTTTCCGTTTTCTCCCACAAGAAGAATATGCCAATTACATTGACCTTAAATGTTTCACACTGGAATATTTTAGGATCTTAAAACATGGAAGGCTCAAATACAGATGTGTTCCTCTGGTAGCAGCCCTCAGAAGCCCTCAGAAATGCGTGGTAGATTTTGTTTCTCCTCCACCCCTGACAAAATTGACTCTTGACCTTGTGCTATTGTGTTAGGGGTCACACTGATTCCCAGGCTTATCCCCTTGCTTCTACTAAATAATAAGACCTCTTTCATGTATTTCAGGTGTTTGTGGAGGTTTCTGGACTCTGCTATAGGTGGTGGCATAGCATGAGCATGGCTGTTTATTCCAGTCTCCCTGCAGTCAGTTGTAAAACTGTAACCTTTTGCTATCACCTATTCTATTAACAGCCCTTAGAACCAGGGCTGTCATTAACAAAGCAGACCCTGCTTATATTCTAACTTTGGACTGCAATCAGAAGATTTGCAATAGTTAATGAGGTGAAGCCAGGTATCTTGGTTTCTATATGGATATCAGCAAACTTGCCTTTGAAGACTGCTTCCAGATTTAGAAAAGAATGCTGTCATTCCAAAAAAGTACAAGCCTTTACTAAAGATCGTACCTACTATACCTATGTGTACAGTGCTGTGCCAAATGCTGTAATTTTCTGAGCAAGTGGATTTTTTGGCTTATTAATTATTCAGTAGAGGGGTCTCTCTGAGTCTCTGCTTGGATTCTAGAGATTAATGCTTGACAGATAATAGAGAAATTGTGTGAGTGGCTCTATTTTTCAAAGGCCAAAAAATGGAGTTCTGAATTTACCTTGTTTTTCTTATGCCTGTCCTTCCCTCCTTTCCTATCCAAACAAGGATTGACTGTGTAGCTCAGGGCAGGCTATCTTTGTTGCCACAGTTAAGATACACCTGGAAAATTTCTGTTCCCTTTGTGGGCATTGAGAGTTTTGGTGTGATCCAGACTCATGGTCAACTCCTGACTCTATCACTTACTAGCTGCGTCATTCTCCATAATTTGTAAACTTCTCTGTGCTTTGGTTTCAATAAAATGTAGGTGATAACAGCTCCTTTGTGTAGGGTCATCATGTGCTTATGTGTGTTAAGGTAATATAATGTGGTTAGTATTATATCTACAACATAGTAAGCATTCAGTAAATGGCATAGTTATTGTCATATACTCTTTCAAATTAGTGAACAATGCATTATTATTATTCTTTTCATCAGAAAGCATTCGAGTGCCCACTAAGACAGTCTCCTTCCTGCTATCCCTCTTCACTGTGTTTTGGAAATGAACAAGGAGGCTGGAAACGGAATTGCTACTGACATCCAGCTTTCAATTGGAGAAGAATCAGTCTAAGGAAAAATTTGACATACAAAGGAGAATAAATCTGAGAGAAGCAGAGCCAGGGTTCTGATCAAACCATACCTGAAGCCCATGTTACTGCTGATCTACTCCCTTAGTCAACAAGTAAATTATTTTTATTGTCAGTTTGGCTTGACTGATCTGTCCTTGCAGCCTAAGTGATGCATGAGCGAATGGAGATATGAACTAGTTGCTACGTAGAAGCTTGAGGTCAGGTTGAAATTAGGGGCTCAAAACTAGATATGAAAACCAGGGCATGGAAATGGTCACAGTGCTTCTTGAATAAGAAGCTCTACTTCAAATTGGAATGTTGATATAACAGAATCAAGAGATAGTACTCTCAGGGCTTGATTAGCAAGGTCTGAAGGTTCAAAATACGGCTCTGTTGTAAACTACTGAGAAAGCCAGTGGGGAGAAGAGATTTCCCTAGGACAGTCTGACAACTATGTTCCCTCTCATGCTACAGATGTCTGGCTGCTAGTCAAAGGCCTTCATAGAAGGTGCTAACAGAGTAAAGGGATATCCAAAAAAATAATAATAAAAATAAAGAGAGATAGTTAAGAATTCTCAATTATCCTCAGAAAAGAAGTAGTAAAATATGAAAAGAGTATGGACTTTGTAGTCACACTTGGTTTTAAATTCTGGCTCTGCCATTTTCCAGCAAGTTATCTAACAAGTTGAACCTTATTTCCGTTTGTAAAAATAAGAGAAAAATACTAACAACTTATTTGAGGATTGTTGCAAATAGTAATGTGATACTTTTATGTAAAGTCTGCAACATAGAAAAAATCAATTAAGAACAGTTTTTATTATTTGTTATTAGTAGAACTAGGACTGTGCCTGTTGGTAGAACTCTTGGGCTATTTAAAAGATGGGTGGTCTGCATGATTTTGCAACTTTAGCTGGAAAGCGTCCTGGTGTGCAATGATCACATGATTATTCACCATTGGAATTCTCTTGGTAATTTTTATACCCCTCCTGCCAACCTTTAGGGAAGAGAAAGAAACCGTTCTTGGTTACAATAGTTTCTAATTTCCACTTGACCCAAACTTTGCAACAGTTGTTTTACTGGAGTCATACTTGGTTCTCTGGAAAGTCATGGGAACAAGTACTGAAATTGCAGTACCAGGCACATAATAGGAACTCAATAAGTGCTACCTGAAGTCTGGGCATCAGCAGAGATGACAATTAAAGGATACTTTGGAAAGGGCTCTGGAAGATATAAATATTCCAGATTCTGTTACTGTTTCCACATTTTTAAGACCTTTGGGTCCTGAGTTCATTTATGTTCTGGAGTAGAGTCCAACCTCCCTGTGAAAAAGACAAATAAGTTGATTGTAGCCTACCTCATGTAGCAATGGTTCTGCTCAAAATTTCTCAGAGCTCAAGCCTATACAGAGGGCCAAGGTTAGTGGAAAGTTTGCTGTTGTTGTTAGCTCACTCTGTGGCCTAAGGCAAGCCATTTAACCTCTTGGTGTCTGGATTTCCTCATCTGTGAGCCAGGGATAATAATACTTCCTACCTCACAGGTGTGTTGGGGGCATTAATTAATGTTTGTCTAGTGCTCAGGGATCTGTGATGAAAGGCAAGCATCATTACTGTTGGTTTGCTGCAGGCAAGACTAGATTATAGTCCTCCAGATGGGTTGCATATGGGAAGTGGTTTTAGCAAAAGATTTTCCCAAATGAAATGCAGGCTTTAAGGTTTGGGGCCACTTCAAAAGAAAAGGTGCCAGTAGAACTTCATCCTTTCTCTCTTGCGTCCCAGCACTATCCATTACCGTATTCGACAAGAAGTATTTAGCTAGTTTGTTTCAGAAGTCTCTGCTCTGCATAGAATTTTAAAAATCCAGATTAACTAGATGCAGTTATTTTTACAGAAAACTCTTAATTCCTTGTGAAGACTATTTAGTGTATAAGGATCATTTAGTGTGTCTATCCTACGATAAACAAGATTAAAAAGCCATTGTTTTAACAGCACCAGTGGATAAGTCAAATAGGCAAGATGTTTCAAGCTTTTCATTCTGTTTTGTTTTGTTTAGCTCTCTCTTCCCTGCTATTTTAAAAATAGCTTTCTACACTAAAGAGCATTGAGGTGTTCCTGAAAACTTTTAAAGAGGAACATTTTGAGAAAGGACTTCTGGTAAAATAGTGAGTAGAGTGTCTGGATACATTAAAGCCTGAAAGGAACTGGCAAAGAAGAACTCTATTCTCTGAGTGCTAGACACATTTTTGTTTTCCAAATATTTGAAAAATTGATACAATTAGTACATATGTCAGGTTAAATGTCAAAGATAACTTTTTTTTTTTTTTTTTACCAAGAACAGAAGTGTATTTTCTCTTATAAATATAGAAGAGAGCAAAATGAAATATTTTATTAATATTATCAATTTAGATAATATGAGAAATAGGAAGAATCTTCTTGTTGGTTAAATTCATGCTGCTGAAAATCTGCTGGAGCAAAAATTCCAAGGCAGAAATGTAAGTGATGATAGCCTGCTCTACTGCATTTACTTCTGTTATAAAGCAACCGGCACTTTATTCAGCACATATTTATTGAGTGCACTCTAAGTTTGAGGCACTGTTCTGGGCAATAGGAAATGAGCAGTACAGATAGGGTCTCTATTCTCATGGAGCTTGCATTTTGGTGGAGGAACACAAGAGCACACCAAAAAAACAATTATAAATGCAGAGAACTAAAGTGATGAGACAGAGAGTTTGATGGATTGACTAGAAAGCCCTCTCCAGGAGGTGGCTTTAAGCTGGTAAGGCCCCTAGGTGTGAGACAGTGTGAGACAATGTTAGAAGACAACTTTGTTGTAATAAGGCTTTCAGCTGGTGTGGGATACAGCTTGGGATTCATATTAGTCCGTTTTCAATGCTGCTGATAAAGACATACCTGAGATGGGGTAATTTATAAAGAACAAGAGGTTTAATGGACTTGCAGTTCCACATGACTGAGGAGGCCTCACAATCGTGGTGGAAGGTGAAAGGCACAATCTTACATGGTGGCAGGCAAGAGGGAAGAGAGTCGAGCAAAAGGGGAAACCCCTCATCAAATCATCAGATCTGGACTTATTCACTACCATGACAACAGTATGGGGGAAACTGCCCCCAGGATTCAATTATCTCCCACCTGGTCCCTCCTACAACACATGGGAATTACGGGAGTTACAATTCTAGATGAAATTTGAGTGGGGACACAGACAAACCACATTAGGATTCTAGCATATCCTTCCAATGTGGCGTCCAATTATTTCTTCTTAATTCAGATTCCTCCATCATCTATTGCATACAAAGGAAAGTGGATTATGTTTAGAATCATCAAATTAGGGTAGTTGACTGGTGCTCTGAAAAGGACGGAGGACCATGTTGGGAGACCTGGTTGGTCCTGGATCTTCCACTACCTTGCTGTGTTAGTCATGCAGTCTCATTATACTTTGGCTGAAAAAAAAAAAAAAAAACAAAGTGAGGTGCTTCTAGGATGAATATAAAGCATGATTCAATTATTGTAAACCCTTCGTTTTCATAAATCTGTGAAAAGAAAGCTGCAAAAACCTAAAAAGTGCTTATATTAGTAGCTTGAAAATTTAGGATAATTAGGTAGAAAGCTAAATTCAAAAGTTAGATATCATTAGTACTTTTATAATGGGTTTTTAAAATTCTTTATGTCTTTTTTAGAAAATGGGAGTCTTTTTAAAAACCTACAGTAGAGAGTTTTCAAAACATTAGAAAAGTCAATAATCAATACTAGTATGTTTATAATTACTTTTAAGTTTTTCCTGCTTTCACAAACTTCCACAAGTAAATAGATGTGAAATGTCTTAAAGTTCTTAAAGTTAAGCATTCCTTTTGCAACAAAAATTGAACTGTTAAAAATAAATTCAATAAGTAAATTTAGAAAATGATTTATACTCTAATATCCCAAACTCTTCACAAGGAATTAAGAATTTTCTTCAACAATAATATCCCAAACACAATTTTATGAACAAGTGAGATTATGCATATTTTTGTCTAGAAACTAATAAAAAGGCACTAACAGCATTACCTTCTGTAATGCTTAACACTTTTCAAAACAATTTTATTTCATTTAATCCTTACAACCGCTTTGGAATTAAATTGGACAGAATTTATTATTCCTGCTTTAGACAAGAAGAGGCTCAAGAGTTAGAATTTTCTTGGAGTTGTGGCCGGGTGCGGTGGCTCACACCTGTAATCCCAGCACTTTGGGAGGCTGAGGCGGGCAGATCACAAGATCAGGAGATGGAGACCATCCTGGCTAACACGGTGAAACCCCGTCTCTACTAAAACTACAAAAAAAAA
>NC_045439.1:53913143-53928905 GCF_002776525.5 Piliocolobus tephrosceles | reverse complement strand
ATCTAAAAAAAAAAAAAAAAAAAAGAAAAAGAAAAAAAAGAATTTTCCTGGAGTTGCATAGGTTTCTCTCTCTCTCTCTCTCTCTTCTTTTTTTCCCAGATTCCAAACTACTTTCAAGAATTTTCTAGAAGGCTTTGAGGCTGATGTGTGGCACGTGAGTTAAATAAGTTTGGGCAGCTGTAGTGATTCTGCCACTTGCATCCCTTCTGCTGCGTCCCTGCTCTTTGGTGTACTGCATGTCTGTCTGGCACATCTGTCACTCTTGTGGGCCACCTTATCCATGGCCAGGGTGAGACCTGTGTTGGATGCATTGGATGTTTCCTTTGTTTTTAGAAAAACCTAGGCAGGAATGGTACATCTCATTTTGAGTTCATTTAAACATATTGTGGCAATGTAAAACTAAGACCAGACACTTTTGAAAACATTTTTTTTCATGGAGTATCAAATTTTAACAGTATGATTTTTAGTATCTGATTACCTTTGGCTTATTATCAGTCAATAAACGTGATGTTTAGAGTGATGAGGAACAAATAACATTACTTTGAACCACCCTCCAGACCTTATATTCTACCGTGGTCACAAAATATTAGACCTTTCCATTAGAATATGATGGAATGATTACGTGCAAGATTTTAAGACACTGTTATAAGATCTGCTAAATACATCTACAGGTCAAAGACTGGGGGAGGGGGAATAATCTACTTGAAAGCTGTGGAGAAAAGATGGACGAAACACAAGGGAATAAATAAGAGTTGGGTTTAGAGAGAAGAACCAGACATGATTTTGTTCAAAACTTCATTCTTTATTCGCAATAAATTAAAATAAGGTGGATTTTTTTGATGAGTCATAAGATAGATGTTGCATGAAAGGGCACTGGAATCAACAGGCACAAAATAAGATGGCCAAACACGGAAAAATGATCATAGGTAGAGCATTTGTTCCAGTTGCCTTTTATCTTTTACACCTGTGTTTGAATTCATCCAAACTTGTGTAAATCCTTTACACAGCTGTCGAAATTGCACCTGAAAAAAGGCTGAAGTAGTCTCAGACGGGCTAACATTTCATCATCCTGAATACTTAAACCCAAACAGGTTTAAACACTTTGCCAAACCCAAGGATAACGGGCTTCCCATTGATCTTCGCTCTGCTCAAATGTTCAACTGTGTGTGCCAAAATGTACACTGCAGCCTGCATTGTGTAGAGTTCAATAATTTTTAGCAGCAGACAAGCTCAAAAACAAAGTTTTGATGATGGCAGTTCTCCTTTAAAATCTACAAGGAAACACATACTTTCATATATATAATTAGATAAAGAGCAGTTGGCCATTTGTACAAACAGGTCTTCTAAATTTATTTTTTCTTGTAAACAAATAGTTTAATTTTGTATAATTCTGAAAAGAACTAGTCACATTTCTGGTATTTTCACTGGACTATTTCTGATGTGTAATCTGACCTCCACAATCTTATCACCTTTAATTTGGGGTCTATAATTAATTTTTTCCATCAATAAATTATAAAGGTATATATCAATATTGTAATAAAATTCACACAGCACAGAAAGAGATAGAACTAACAGTACAAGTCCTCCTTTACTCTGTTTCCTCCAAACTCACCTCCCCAGTGGTAACCTCTTTCAACAGTTTGATGTATATCCTTCCAGATCTTTTGTAAAATGCATTAATTTGCATATGTGTGTCTGTAATTATGAATAAGTTCTATCATAACATACTATGAATAAATACTATCATAACATTCTGCCATGATCTTTTCCTTAGAATATAATGTATTATCAATCTTTAAAAATTTGTCCGGCCTAATCAGTGAAAGGTGGTATCCCTGGGTGTAGGATTTTCTCTGGGTGGGGACTAGATGCACTTAACTATTTTCTTCAAACTTAATTCTCCACTCTCTGCTTCCTTGTTCATACTAGCAAAAGCTGGGAGGCTTTTTTTTCTGGCTAAACATGGCACTAAGAGGAAGTGAATCTGAAAGTTGACCCTGAAGAAAATTTGGGGCTTGCCTTCATTATGGAAAAAAGAAAGGAAATTCCACATAAGGGAGCTTTTTTCTCTGTGCAAAGCCATAGGAACCTGAGTGCCTTCCTGTTTTCTTGGTCCAGACTATCTGGAGCTATCTTTATGGCTAACCTGATCCATGTTTTTTCCATTGTTTTTTCCACTGTGCTCTCACTAAGGACTACATTCAGTTATACATGTATTTTTTATTTTTTGAGACAGAGTCTTGCTCTGTCGCCCAGGCTGGAGTACAGTGGCAAAATCTTGGCTCACTGCAACCCCCACCTCCTGGGTTCAAGTGATTCTCATGCCTCAGTCTCCTGAGTACCTGGGATTATAGGCGTGCACCACCACACCGGGATAATTTTTGTATTTTTAGTAGAGATGGAATTTCACCATGTTGGCTAGGCTGGTCTCAAATTCCTGACTTCATGTGATCCACCTGCTTCAGCCTCCCAAAGTGCTAGGATTACAGGGGTTAGCCACCAAGCCCGGCCCAGTTCTACATTTTAATGGGCTTCCCCTTTGGCATGCTTCCATACCCCTACTGGAATGTTTATTTCTCCTCCTCAAAAGCAGTTTCTTCGTAAGGGAAAAGATGGATTTCCCTCAGTTTGGCAGAGAAATCCCCAGAGCAGACCCTTGCCTGAACTTTGTAAGTTGATTTGAAAATCGTTATAAAGAGATTTGGCTGCTGGGGGGGAACTTGAGAGAAACCTGATTGTCAAGATAATTGCCAGGCCATTGAAGATGGCATTGGTGGGAAGCTGACGGTTAGTGGGTGTGATAGAGTCAAAAGACAAATTGGTGTAAGCAGAATATCTCTAATGTTGAATAATGAGGTTGAAAACCTGACGATGTAACAGTGCTTTTAGTATTTGGCTTTTGGATCTGAGCCAGAATAAATTAAGGACAGAGTCCTGATAAAATGAAGTGACCTTCATTAATTATGTCACCATGTGCCATTTATTGTCTTTCAGCTTCAAGCCCACCCTTCTATATTCTTTAATTGATGCTGAGAATGGGCTCTTGCAAACAAGTCGGCTTTGCCAACTGGCTCCCTATGAGGCTTTGCCATTGGGGGATGCTAAATGGAGAAGGCATGCCACTTCCTGTTTCCTCTGGGCTTCCTGTTTCTGTGACCATCACCCAGCCTCACTTCTTTCTCAAACCTGGAACCAGTACTTGATTCCAGGAGCAGCCATGGACTCCAATCAGCAGTTTTTCCAACACTCACAGAATCTGTTTTCTCTCATCCCCAACTCCTGAAATACTAGCCCCACAGCTGAGATGTTCCCTTGCTCAGAGATTTGAGTTTTTCAGCTCCCTGTAGGCCTACTTTCTAAGTTTTAATACATCTAGTCTCTTCTCTTTGCTTCCAAAGCCTTAAGGTTGGTAGTTTCTTCCTGTAATTGTAACCTCTGTGATATCTTAATGTTTCCCTGTTGAATGTTCTGCTGTTCAATATCTAGTTAACAGTTCTTTATGGTACCCTATTTCTGTCTTTTTACCAGACCCTGACTAACACAGGCTCTTCCAAGGTGAAGAATAAAGGGGAAACTCATGAGTTTCTATGTCATTCAGGAATGACACTGAGGTCTTCATTATGTGGGAGTGGTGAGAATATAGGGGAAGAGGTACATTTGACAAATGTCAGGTGGGAAGGAACCAATAGGACTTGATAATTAGAAACAGGAAGTGAAGACAGAGGGCAGTAGAATAGGTGAAGTTTCCATCCTGGTGGTTGGGAAAATGATATTGCTTTAGAATACTGGGGAAGTTGGGAAAAGAAATAAGTCCAGGTAAGGGACATGCAAGTGGAAATATTTTAAAGACATGTGGTAAAGTGGAACTGAAATTCAAGGGAGAACTGGAGAGGTGACCTCAACAGTGAGCATGGAGACAGTGGCTTAGTTCCCTGAGGATGTGAGGATGGAACAGCAGTTGGCAGGTAACTTGCAGAAAGGGGCTTAGTCTAAAGTCCAGCATGTAGCCTCCTGCCCATAACAAACACAGATAACCTTCTTTTTAATAACCTGTACAGGTTAGGAAGAACAGGAACTACAGGACCATTATTTTAGCTAGAAGAAGGTATTAGTGATTATTTGAGATTCTGTTATTGCTTGCCTAAGAAAACTTCACTTCTGGGTGAGTCAGTCGAATGGAATGTCAAGGAACAATGTTGCCTTTAATTTTTTATGATGGAAGCAGATGAGCAAGCTTCATAAACAGCCACTTTACATGAGCAGAAGACTATGAAGCTTGTTGTCATCAAATAAAACACACAGCAAAGCTCATCTGACACACGTTTGATAATATTCACAGTTATTATTGTGCTACATTGTAACTAGGCACAGGTGCTAAGAAGTTCTTGTAAAACATTGTAATTCATATTGATGAAAGTCAAACCAACTTTTATGCTTTCTACTTTTTAACTTTATCTAAAATGGATCTCTCAGAAGTTTCCATTGATATCATGTACTATCAATGAAAATCCATCTGTCAAACATGTATTGAGTTGTTATTATTTTCCAAGTATTGTGCTGGGCTCTGGGGTATAAAAATATGAACAGAATTGCCAAAAGTTGAGTTTATGTGTGCACTTAAATCTGAATCACATGTACGCTCCTGAGTGATCCACACATGTTTCTGCATAATGGTCCTGTATCCTGTACTCTGCATTCTCCTTGAGTAAAAGTACGACTTCTTCTGATACCGTTTCTTTCTTCAGTTGACAACCTTACTCCTCCCATGCCTGCCTTTTTCTAGCCCTCTGTGGGGCATGGAGGGGTTCTCCACCAGCATTTCCCATTCTAAGTTTCCTGGAGGGTAGGTGTCTTGACACGAGAGAACTCGGGCTCGTGAAGTTGGAATAATAGACACACGGTAGACTGGACAGCATAGGCAGTAGAGAAACACAGGAAGAAGGGGCTTTTCCTCCATAGAAATGGACTGTCTTAACAGAAGGGAGAGGTAAAGGTTAGGAGGAAGAGCCTGTGTTAGGGCTGGGAAAACAGCAGGGAGCTGACTAGGATAGGACATGTGCTGAGTAGGATGGTTTCCTGCCAGAAGAAACTCTCACCCAGCAACTCTATGGGAGGGGCCCTGAGTAACAGAAGCTGGTATAGTCTCTAACCTGTTCCCCCAAATAAGACAGAAAAACATATTTGAGAGAGATGCTGAAGAACATTGCCCCCTTATTTTGGCCCCTTGTGAGTCAGTCCAGATAAGTTAAATAATGTCGCTGTAATAAACAACCTTCAGATCTTAATGGTGCAGCACTACAAAGATGTATGTCTCCCTTAGTTTGCACGCCCATCATAGGATGGCTAGGTGCTTTGCTCCACGTCATCCTCACTCAGGATGCAAGCTGACAGAGCCTCCACTATCTGGGAACATCATTGATTTCTCAGTCAAGGGAAGGAAAGCACAAATCACACACTGGCTCCTAAAGGATCTACCCAGAAACTACATAAGTCACTTCATTGCCATGTCATTAAAGTAAGTCACACACATGATAATGCCATTCTTCAAGGTGGCAGAGAAGTATACTTCTACTATTTGCCCAGAAGTAACAGCACTAGAAACATCCTTCCTAAGATACCTATGCATTATACAATGAGTTACTGTTGACTTTTAAGGAGCAACTCTGTGGGTAGGAATAGTGTGATTTTCCAGGGTCACTGGAATGCGAATCTTCCACTGTCCTTGAAATATCTTTTTTACCTATTTAGGGATGCGTGGAGTTCCTTTAATAGCACATAGTATTATATGTGTTAAGTAAGAAAGGCTTAAAATATCTAATAAACTAATAATGCTTGTTTATATGGTTACAAATCTGGTCCTTTGCGTTTTGCTAAAAGGGAAGGACCCTCTACAGGGCATGAAAGACGAGGCGCTCTGCTGAGTACTGAGCATCTCTAATATGGGAGGGAGCTTTGGCCGGGCGCGGTGGCTCAAACCTGTAATCCCAGCACTTTGGGAGGCCGAGACGGGCGGATCACGAGGTCAAGAGATCGAGACCATCCTGGCTAACACGGTAAAACCCCGTCTCTACTAAAAAAAATACAAAAAACTAGCCGGGCGAGGTGGCGGGCGCCTGTAGTCCCAGCTGCTCGAGAGGCTGAGGCAGGAGAATGGTGTGAACCCGGGAGGCGGAGCTTGCAGTGAGCTGAGATCCGACCACTGCGCTCCAGCAGCTAGACTGCCTAGGTTGAATCCTCCCTTTACCATTTAGCACTTCTGTGACCTTGGGCAATTCCATATTCCTCTGTGCCTCAGTTTACTTATCCAAAAAATAGAGATAAAAATAGTGTCTACCTCATAGGGCTGTGAAGAGGAGTTAATGTTTGCAAAGACTAGCAAAAGGTCACTGTCTATAAAAGCATTGGTTAAATAAATAAACTATTTTATTTAGAGCTTATTACCAAGTAGTCTCATTTACCAAGAGGAAACTAGGTCTTACAGAAATTAAATAATTTTCTTGGGGAGAGGAAAGATCCAACATTTATACCACTTCTCTCCAAAGTCCATGTTCTTTGTTTTACAACACATGGGGGGCTGGATAACAAAGTCAAAAGGAGAGAAAAACATAGAAATGTGAGACATGAAAAGCAAGCCTTTCCAGCTTCTCAGCATTGCCTTCTCTTGCACCCGGAAGTTTTCATGTTCTTAGTAGCTCTTCCACAGGAACTTGTCAGTGAGCCAAAAACTATTGCTCCACATAAGGTAGATACTGCCCGGTGCTCTGGGACAAGGACATTGTCACTGACTTTTTTTTTTTTTTTTGATGATGTCTCGCTCTGTCACTAGGCTAGAGTGCGGTGGCGTTATCTCGGCTCACTGCAACCTCCGCCTCCTGAGTTCAAGTGATTCTCCTGACTCAGCCTCCTGAGTAGCTGGGACTACAGGCACGTGCCACCATGCTCAGCTAATTTTTGCACTTTTAGTAGAGATGGGTTTTCACCATGCTGGCCAGAATGGTCTCAATCTCTTAACTTTGTGATCTGCCTGCCTCAATGACCCGTTAAAGTTACAGTAACTGGGAGCACTTTTCAGCCACTGCCCAAGCCTTGAGGATTTGACAGTCTTATGTGAATAAGCATAATTTCTCCATGTATGAAATGTTTGAAGTATGAGTGGCACATTTTCACCTTGAAAGAAAAGTCCTTTTGAACATCCTTAGGTCAGTAAAAGAGCAAGATAAATTCAGTGTGTTTCAAATATTAGGTGTAAAAGATAAATGGGAACAAATGAAGACTTTCCCATGACAAGTTGCCAAGAGCCAAGAGATGTGAATTCTGAATTCTCACCTTCTTTTCTTGAGACAGAGTCTCACTCTGTTGCCCACACTGGAGTGCAGTGGCACCATCTTGGCTCACTGCAACCTCTGCCTCCCGGGTTCAAGCAATTCTCCTGCCTCAGCCTCCCGAATAGCTGGGACTACAGGCCCATGCCACCATGCCCAGCTAATTTTTGTAGTTTTAGTAGAGATGCGGCTTCATCGTGTTGGTCAGACTGGTCTTGAACTCCTGACCTCGTGATCCACCTTCATCGGCCTCCCAAAGTGTTGGGATAACAAGCGTGAGCCACCATGCCCGGCCTCACCTTCTCTTTTTAAAGAACCCATATGATTAAAAGAAGGAACTAGTGTCTAGTGGTTAAGAGCAAACTATGAAGTCAGAAAGCCCAAATTTGAATCCAAGCTTTATCACTTACTAGCTTTGTGTTGGTCAGTTTTCTCATTTAAACAATAGAGATTATGACATTATAGTTGCCTCCCAATAGTCATCCCACCTCCCTACAACTCTGCACAATGTGCTTTGGGTGAAACTGACCCAATCCACAGCTTCAGGAGTGGGTCCCTATTAGTCTCAGCCAATCATTGTATTCCTACCCTTTGTCCCAATGACGATACCAGGGATGTGTAGATAACTCATGCCTCTGTCCGAAGCTCTGTATAGAAAGCCAGTTTTGTTCATTGGTTCTGAGATGATATCCATTCTCTTGAATGCAAATGAGAAAGCATGTAGGCCTGACTATTGCTGGCAATGTTTATGATGAGGGGAATCAACCTGGTGACAAATATAACACATGGAGGAGAACAGAGCTGAGGGAACTGCAGAGAAATTGATCTAAGCACTGATAAGGTTGTACCTGAAACCCCCAATAGTGATGGAATTTTGGGTTATATGAGCAATAAGTCTCCCTTACTTGTTAAGCCAGTTTGAGTTATTTGCCACATAAAGCATAACAATTTGTATGCTTACTTCTAGAATGGTTTTGAGGATTAAATGAGACTGTATGAGTAAATTTCTTAGCAGAGTGCCTGGTGTGATCTAAGACAGTCTCCATCGTGGCAGTACAATTACTGTCACATAGTGGGGGTGAGGTGGGAGGCTACACATAATGACATGTAACCAAGCCCTGGGGATAGGGTGGTGGTGATTTTTGGTGCAGAGGATAGGAATTAAGAATAGAAGCAATCACTTAAACCTTCTATTTCATCAATCTCTCCAGCTAATTACTAATTAGTTTACTATTTAATTGGTAACTACAGCTATTAATTATGTTAGGAAATAAAAAGTTTTATAAATATGCAGTCTTATATATTGTATAATTTAGAATCATGAATCAGAAGGAGATATGTGATTTGCTTGTCAATTCAGAGAGCTTCAGGTCTTCAGGATATCTTAGGGAATGAAGCGCAGCAGAGCAATTAAATATTTGTCAACAGTTGAGTGAATGGGAAAGCAGAATTTTTAAAATAACACCACCACTGAAGTAAAATCAGTTGAGATCACAGTGTTGTCACAGTCTTCAGCTGTGAGGGAATGTAGGGGCAGAAACCTGTCTTTCTGAGGCATGGGGGTGAGGGACTGCTCTGGGCCCCTCTGGGAGTTTCAGGGACTGGGGCCTGAGGAAAGAGTGCTATTGACAGCCTGGAGAAACAGGGAGACAACGATGGGGGAGTGGAGAGATAATGAGCTCTGCGTCTGACATGTTTAGTTTTAGGAGGTGGTGGGACACCCAAGTAGAGATATTCTGCAGACAGAAAGAAATATGGGACTGAAGAGAGGGTGAGAGGTCACGGCTGGGGCTGGAGATTGGGAGTCATATGCATTCAGATGGTAATTAAAGCCATCTGACGGGAGCTTCCATGAGGAGTGTGCTGTGAGGGAACAAAGCCCATGGCCTCAAAATGAGCCTTGCTGGAGGAAAGAAGGAAAAGAGAGGGAAATGTACTCACAGGAGGTTCAGGAAAGAAATGATGAGAAAGGAAGCAATCCACAGAGTATGGCTCTTATGGCCCAGGGCAAAGAGGAGACGGACGCAGACCCATAAAAATGCTCACAGAAGTTGGAAAAGCTATAAAGAGCGATTAGGCAATTGGATGTTTCCATCATTTTACAGACATTATTCAGAAGGAAGCAAAGGCCATTTGCCCTCAAAAGAGCCAAAGAATCACTGGCATAAGCTGAGCAATTTGGGGGAGGCAAAGAAGATTCTCAGTGCCTTCCTTTTCTACCTGAAAAAGAAATAGTATCAATCAATTTGGGAAGTTTATAAGGCTAGTCAACACTCTTAGATGATATAAATGAGAAGTTCTCATTCATCATAATGTTATGGAGATTATCAGCATAATGCTACTAAGATTATTTTTAAAAGATATTTCTTGAAAGTTATGAGAAAGAGGACATGATGAGGGAGTATTGCTTACTGGAATAAACCGTGCACTAGGGACCCAAGCATTAAGAAAAAATAAAAACAATTGAGAACTACTCTCTTACACATGTAAATGTCCAGTGAATTCATCCACAGAAATGGTGCCATTGAAACTAGCTAAGCAGACCAAACTGTAGAAGAGGCTATAAGGTTATGGTCAGAAAACAGACACTTATTTATTTGTTTTTTTTCCTCCATGACAGAAGTTAGTGTAAGTCTTATTTTTATACCCTAATGTATTTTAATAATGCCAGGTATGATAACCTGCTGATTTCTTCAATTCATAGTCCTAAAGGAATTTTATAGTGACAAAGTACTGGGAATCGTATCCCTTTAATAGCTTAGCAAGTCCCTTTAAACAAGATGTACATTGATAATGAAGTGATGATAAGATCACTTCCTCAGGACCTACAGAGCTGGTGTGTTGATTAAAGTGGTACAGGATAGCTAAGAGGACTGCAATTACAACCCTTGCCCAGCCATTAAAGCAGACCATAAAGTGCTGGGCTAGAACATGGCTTTGTCAGGGTTAGCATTTAACTCCTGGTGGTAACCAATAGCTGTTCCACTATGGAGGAAGGCAGCCATATTTACATAATGAATCAAAGTGTTTGGGTAAGGTGGACATAGCTGCTTAGAGAGAGAGCTGGGTTGGGGCCAAGGACAAATGGCTTCCTTACACACTAAAAGCATAAAATTTTGCTCTGAGGCATGAGGTTTGTTTCGCTCTAATTTTTGCATTTATAATTTAATACAGCATTGATTTTCCAGGCCCCTTTAAAATTCCATTAATTGAACTTGATTGAACTATTATAAAATTTAGACTGCCTTACAGATGCAAGGGAAAAACATGACAAAACTAGACTAGCAGCGGGGGGAAGATTGGAAAGAATGGGATGGGGGTGAGGGCTGATGGGGAAGAAATAATCTCTGCCTACTCTTGGAGGTTACAATAATCTTTACTGTATTTCAGGGAGAAAAGGGAAAAAAGGGAACAAAAGAAGAGAGATGGATCTAATATTCACTAAATGGGTTTTTTTGTCTGTTTTCTGAGGAAGTCTTACTCTATCGCCCAGGCTGCAGTGCAATGGTGCCATCTCAGCTCACTGCAACCTCTGTTTCCTGGGTTCAAGTGATTCTCAGCCTCCCAAGTAGCTGGGATTACAGGCATGAGACACCATACCCGGCTAATTTTTGTATTTTTAGTTGAGATGGGGTTTCGCCACATTGGCCAGGCTGGTCACGAACCCCTGACCTCAGGTTATCCGCCTGCCTTGGCCTCCAAAAGTGCTGGGATTATAGGCGTGAGCCACCGTACCTGGCCCACTGAATGGTTTTTATGACCCAGATCTAGCATATTTTCATTCATCTAATTCTTTAAGGTGTGTATTATTGTTCCATTTACAAATAAATGAATGAAAGCTCAGATTATTTTCATAACTTGTTCAAGGTAGTGGCAGGGTCAAAATCTGAAAAAAAGTCTTTCCTCTTTTTCCTCACCCTTTGTCCTTTCCTTCCTTCTGTCTTTTTTTCTTCTTCTTTTCTTTTTCTGATTTTTTGGGGGCCCTGTATGAATGATATAGGAATGAGCTTGAATTTCCATGTACCTCATCTGTGGCAGATACTGACTTGCTGCATGTGTGCCACTTGTTCAACTGTATCTTGCCACACTTGCTATCACCAGGGCAAGCAGCATGCTATGCCAGTGGCAGCAGAATACTCTGGAGGTGCCCAGGCATCTTTCGTGGTCCCAAGTGATTTTCACACATAAGACTGCTTCCATGTCATTCCGTACAAAGGCAATATGTGTTCCTATATCTGACAATGACCAGGCTGGGTATTAGGACCCATATCTCAGATTGGAAGTTGTGGCTAAACTCTGGGCTTAAGGAGAAGAGGGAGAAGTGCCATGCAGAAACAGCTCAGAATTCAGAAGGAGGATGAGACCAAAGTCCAGTTTCACAATGAGTCCTGTACAGGAGTGAGGGTTGGAGAAGGAGAGTTGCACCTGTGCCTCACCCCTGGCCTATTACATCCCAGTCCTGGTTGTAGCAAAAGGATTGGAGGTTGGTCATCTAACACAGGGACCTAGGGATGAGGGTGGTCTAACTGATCTCAGCAAGTGGGGGGAGGTACTGGAGAATATTAAGGTGTGGGGGTTGGGGAAGGATTAGTCAGAATTCTTATTAAAAATGAATTTTATTAGCAAGGCAAATTGAATGGATAGTAAGGAATTAGAAGGTCCATATTCACTAGCACCCAGGAGAAAACCCAAGAGGTTTTTGTGTTCCTGAAAAAAAAATTTCCAGGCTAACTAGGGGTGTGTGTACCAGTAAGGGGAGAAGAGATGGGTTGATTCTGACACTTCACCAGTTTGATGCCAGACGAGCATCTTCTCCTTTCTGTTGCCGTATGGTTACAGCATTATATTCGGGTTCAACAGAGAGGAGAGGGAGAAACTTTGACCCTCTGGCCTCCTCTCTCACCAGAGCTCTAGCACTGGTACTCAACTGGGGGAGATTTTGTCCTCCAGGTAGGGTTGCCAGATAAAATACAGGATGCACAGCTAAATTAGCATTTTAGCTAAACTACAAATAATTTTTAGTATAAATATGTACCAAATATTGCATGATACATACTTATACTGAAAAATTATTCATTATTTACCTGAAGTTCAGAATCAACCAGGTGTCTTGTACTTTCGTTTGCTAAATTTGGGAATCCTATGCCCAGGGGATGGGCAAGGTCTGGAGACATTTTTAATGATCATGACTGGGAAGGAGATACTGCTGGCATTTAATGCATGGAGGTCAAGAATGCAGCCCTAAATATCAGTAGTGGTGAGACTGAGAAACCCTGCTCTAAAACAACCTGGCTGGCCAGCATCTTAGTGTGTAGCTCCAAGATCCAAACCCAACCAAAGTAAATTCACCTCTTTAGCATGCTGTGTGCCCGTGTTTAACTGGAATTCTTAATTAGTGCCTAAGCACAGTGGGGAGAGAGAATTAGATACCCAAATTATGATTCTTCCATGATATACTAATTGTGTGATTTTGCATAAGGTACTTAACCTTTCTTTTCTGGAGTTTTCTAACATATCAAATGAATAAACTAATAACACTAACTTATCATTCTTGGGTGTTCCTAACATGGTTTGGCTCTGTGTCCTCACCCAAATCTCATCTCAAATTATAATCCCCATGTGTCAGGGGAGGGATCTGGTGAGAGGTGATTGGATCATGGTGGCGATTTCCTCTATGCTGTTCTCCTGATAGTAAGTAAGTTCTCACAGGATCTGATGGCTTAAAAGTGTGTGGCTTTCTTTGCTCTCTCTCTTTCTCTCCTGCTTCCATGCAAGGTGTGCCTTGCTTTCCCTTTTGCCTTCCTGAGGCCTCCCCAGCTATGTGAAACTGTGAGTCAATTAAACCTCTTTTCTTTATAAATTACCCAGTCTCAGGTAGTTCTCTATAGCAGTGTGAAAATGGACTAATACAGTGCCTGTGAAGATTAAATGGGTTATTATATAGAAAGTGTTTAGAACAGTGTCTGGAACACAGAAAACTCTCAATATACATAAGCTGTTGTTACTGTTACTATTGTTCCTAATTTAGAAAAGAAAATAAAGAAATCTCTTACTACTTTAAGTATGCTTTGAATATATGTAGTTCATAATTCCCTTCATTTTTTTATGAGCCGCCATTTTAAGGTTGACAAGGAAAATACAAAATACTCCATTTAAATTTGAATTTCAGATAAACAATGAAAAATATTTTAGTATGTCTCAACTAAGTATGCATAGACATACTAAATTAATCAATCAATCCATCATTGTTTACCTAAAATTCAGGAGTAACTGGGCATCTTGTATTTTTATTTGCTAAGTGAGGCAACCCTACCTATTTTGGGGCAGAGGGGATTTGTGTGTGCCTTTGACCTTTTGTGAGCATGTCTCAGTGTGGTCATTTCTGGAGTGTGCTTGTAGGTGTGAGCTGAAGAAGTGTAAAGGGCTACTCCTCTTTAAAGACAATGGAGCAGCATAAATTGTAAAGGTGATATTTGTAATGTTGCTAAATAGCTTCCTGAAATCAAACGCTGACATTGTGTTTCATCAGTTAATAAAAAACATGTGGTACTCAAAATAATTAATAGGGACACAAAATATTCTAGAAAACTACCTTGTTCTCATATTGTAATGATATTCTTATAATCCAATGCAAAGATCAGCAAACGTTTTCTGTAGAGGGCCAGATAGTAAATATTTTAGACTTTGGGGGGCATGTTTGGTTTCTGTCGTATATTCTTCTCCTTCTCCTCTTCCTTTTTTAGATAATCACTTAAAAATGTGGAAATGTAAAGTAGTACAACCTCTATGGAAAATGCTATGGAGATTTCTCAAAGAACAAAAAATGGATCCTACCATTCAATTCAGCAATCCTACCACTGGGTATCTACCCAAAGGAAAATAAGTCATTATATCAAAAAGATACCTGCATGTTTATTGCACCACAACTCACAACTGCAAAGTTATGGAATCAACTTAAGTGTCCATCAACTGATGTATGGATAAAATAAATGTGACATACACACACACACACACACACACACACACACACACACACACACACCATGGAATACTACTCAGCCATAAAAACAGCAAAATAATGTCTTTTGCAGCAACTTCGATGGAACTGGAGGCCATTATCCTAAGTGAAGTAACTTAGGGATGAAAAACCAAATACCACATGTTCTTACTTTTAAGTGGGAGCTAAACTATCGGTATGCAAAAGCATGCAAAGTGGTGTAATGGACATTGGAGACTCAGAAACAATGAGGGTTGTGGGGCTGATGCATAAAAAATTACTTGTTGGATACAGTGCATACTAGTCAGGTGATGGGTACACTAAAAGCCCAGACTTCACCACTGTGCCGTTCATCCATGCAACTACAAACTGCTTGTGCCCCTAAAGGTATTGAAATTTTTAAAAATTAATTTAAAAGAAGTAAAAACTATTCTTACCTTGCAGCTGGACAAAAACAGGACAGGGGCTGGATTTGGCTGGTGGACTGTGGTTGTGGACCCTCACCATGTGAGCATTGAGGTGATGTAAGGGACTTTGATGAGGAATATTTATTCATAATTATCATGTTTCTATTTATGATAGAAGGAAAGTTAGCATCTACTTATAATTAATTAGTACTTATTTAGCATTTAACATAAACAAGGCACTATTCTATGTTTTGTACATATATTAATGAGCTTAAACCAAAACATGGACAGTGTAGGTAGCAAGCTCAAGGCTATAAAAGTTATATAAGGAAGTGGTGAAGCTCAGATTTGAACTCACCCAGTCAGCTCCAGAGTCTACAACCTTAACCATGATGCTATATTTTCTCTTATGAGAGTTGTAACTACTTTAAAAAATGTATAATCATTAAACATTGAACACAGGTATCAAAATATCACATGCCCTCCCAAAATATGTGCAACTACTCTATTTCAATTAAAAAATTTAAAAAGTAAACTAGAAAAAAATGTATAATGCTTTTGCCCCCATTTATTTTCATCTTTCAAGCAGCTACATATTTCAGATTTCCTCATATCTGGGAATATTGACCAGACTGTGTGGGGCAATTTTCTTTTTTTTTTTTTTTTTTTTTTTTTTTTTTTTTTTTGAGACGGAGTCTCGCTCTGCCCAGGCTGGAGTGCTGTGGCCGGATCTCAGCTCACTGCAAGCTCCGCCTCCCGGGTTCACGCCATTCTCCTGCCTCAGCCTCCCGGGTAGCTGGGACTACAGGCGCCCGCCACCTCGCCCGGCTAGTTTTTTGTAGTTTTTTAGTAGAGACGGGGTTTCACCGTGTTAGCCAGGGTGGTCTCGATCTCCTGACCTCGTGATCCGCCCGTCTCGGCCTCCCAAAGTGCTGGGATTACAGGCTTGAGCCACCGCGCCCGGCCGGGGCAATTTTCTTATTCTTCACTCACCACATCTTGAGAGCACTCTTGGAAAGAATATATCAAGCAGTTT
>NC_045439.1:53861065-53913133 GCF_002776525.5 Piliocolobus tephrosceles | reverse complement strand
ACCAACCTTTCCTCTCTCAAGCTCCCCAGACCTTGGGGGCTCTTCTTTTTGTTTATTTTGTTCATATTTGCTGGAGATGTATTTGAGTTTCACTGCATCTGCCACCTACTCCAAAACATTTGGAATCCTGATATGCCAGTCCAGTGGGATTACAATTCAGTGCAGAACTTCATACCCTTATAGGATGTTTCTTCGCCTCTGGCATATCTTTAGCTGGGTGCTGGCTTTCCTTGTCTGAGCCCAGTGTATGTTGTATACAGGGAACAAAATATCATATGTACCCCCAAAATATATGCAACTATTATGTATCAATTTTTTTTAAAAAAAAGAAAACTAGAAAAAAATGTATAATATTCTTGCCTCCATCTCATTTCATCTTCCAAGGTCACATTGTAGACCTAGCCTTTGTGGAAGGCAAATAAGCAACATCTTAATCTCTTCCTCTTGCCCAATCCAGTTTATCTTTTTTCCTTCACCAGACTCCTCTTTATTTTTTGGCTCTCCCATTTTAGTCTGTGGACCACCTATACTGTTTCCTCTGTGATACTGGGTACCCAGTAGTAGACTTCCTAGATAAATTATCAGCTTGCTATGACATGATTTTGTACATGTTCATTGAAATAAAATATAAATGCAGAGAAGAATAGGCCATAGTAATTTTGAAATATGCTATATGTATCATGAAAGAGTGTAATTAGCCTATTCATCAACAGATACTATTTTAGTTTAATCTATTTTTATCTGTCTCCCCTCTAAGACAATTCATGTGAACTCAGAAATTTAATATTCTTGGAGATTTTTTTGGCCCGATTTCTCTTCAAGCGATAGAATATGGTTTCAAAAATTATGTTTTGACTGATGAAGTTATTGATTGATTCCACAGATCACTTGGGTAGTTTAGCTGCATATTTATCATTATAAAATGATATCTCAATCTCTTGGAGGTGTTGGAAGCCCTTAATGTATCTGTAAGGTGATTATTCTCTCTTGGGTGTGCCTCTAAGTAAAGCTTCCTCCATTTATCCTGTTTTTCTCCTAGCAGAGGAGTGCTCAACCTTCTGAATATTTTGAGAGAGGGTGTGCATGCGTGTGTGCTGTGCGAGGTGATGGTGTTGGTGGGATGAGAGCATAATGTGTAAGTAACCCCATGGCCCTTCATGTGCTTTCATTTGCCACTGAAAACAAATTGCATTGGAAGTAAAGGAAACATGAGTCTTCATAGTTGTTCCACTTGGTACAGCAAACTTTTATGGAATTGGGGAAACTTGATTAAAATGATTTCACTGTAATGCTTTTAAGAATTTTAGACAAGAAAATTAAAGCATTTGATTCTGGAATGACATAAATATAGGCTTTTTTAAAACTTATTAATCTATTTTTACTTCTTGTGGTGCAACTCATCCTCCCCTCCATCCACATCATATACCTGTTTAGGTTTCAGGTAAGTAGATCTACATGTATACAGCATAGTACTTTTCTTTAAGGTCACAACAAATCCTGAAAGAAAAGCTAAAGTTAAAATGAAATTACTTTTTTTTTCCCCCAATAGATTTGCTCCAGTATAGTGTGATCCAAATAGTGGATACTCAATAAATAAATGTTTATTTGATATGCAAGAAAAAGCCAAGGTATTTTTCAAATGCAGATGCAGAGTGGACACTTGGTCCCTTAGCCTATAGTGTTCATTCAGATAAGGTGTAACTATGGGGTTAGGACAGCAGGAAGTGATTAATTTTCTTAGGTATTTAACATGGTCCTTTGAAGGGGATCAGCTTTTGAGTCTTTACGATTATATTTATTGCAGTGGTGCTTCCCTTCTATGTTTAGACATGAAAGTGAATGTCACTGTTGAACAGTAAACACAGGAGAATGACAATGTGACAGAAGTATGTAAAGTATTTTGTAATTCAGTAGGAGAATCAAAGTCAGCTTCAGTTCTTTGCATTCTCAGGGATTCAGAAAGGATTAGATAACAATAGTTAGAACCTATGCCAGAGAGTAACTGAAGGATAGCATTCCTTGAACCTCAGAAACCTGGGTGAAAGGAATTGGGCAATTAAGGTCTTTAGGAAGTCTAATGGGGTCATTTGTGAATGCCATCTTCATGGAACTTGGCAAACTGTCATCTCAGAGATCAAGGGAGGTCACTGATGTGAGGGCTGGAGGAATGAAAGTGGAGTGACTGTTTCCTGCCAAGTGTGTTCAAAGGCTCTTAACTCTTGTCTGAAGGTAGCTACAGATTTTTGTTTTATTTTGTTTTCAACAATATCAGGGAGCTAAAGATACATGTCTTTGTAAAGTGAGCTCTCCTGGTTTCCCACCAAAGTTGTATTATATCCAAAGAGCCTATATTTGTTTTCTCCTTTATCTAATTACTAAGTATTTATTAAATATAAATTATGTGTCATGCTGAAGATAAAAGTATAATGTAAAAAATTTTTTTACATTAGCGTAAACTTTCAAATACATTTAGGCTAGTACTGATTCATTAAAAATATGTATGGGGGGATTTCCTATTACTCTGGGTAGGCATGGAGGAATTTGATTTTTTTGGTGTTTTTGAGACAGAGCCTCGCTCTGTTGTCCTGGTTGAAGTGCACTGGCACAATCTTGGCTCACTGCAACTTTTGCCTCCTGGGCTTGAGCAATTCCCCTGCCTCAGCCTCCCAAGTAGCTGGGATTACAGGCTCCCACCACCACGCCCCGCTAATTTTTGTATTTTAGTAGAGATGGGATTTCACCATGTTGGCCAGGCTGGTCTCGAAATTCTGACCTCAAGCAATCCACCTGCCTTGGCCTCCGAAAGTGTTGAGATTACAGTCATGAGCCACCGTGTTTGGCCCAAGGAATTTGAAAGTGGGAAAAAGTAAAATTACAATATTTAATTCAAGAGTGTTGTATATTTTAGGTGGGGCTATGACAGTAAGTGTAAACAATGATGAGGAATCTGAAAACAAAGTCATCTGAAGAGAAAGGGAAGGAATTAAATGGAAGGAAAGAATATTAAGCAGATGCATGAGAGCTGTTTTCAAATATCTGATGGACTGCCTGCTAGAAGAAAGAATTAATTTTTTCTCTTCATGTACAACAAATGGATATGCATTATAGGAAGCTAATTCACTTTATAAAGGAAATAGTTTTGAGTTGACCTGGGAAGGGTCTCATGATTTTACAAGCACACAAGGATGAGGTGGGCAGCTTGTAGCCATTGAAGGTTTATGATAAAATAGCAATGTGTTAATAGTTTTTAGTGTGCATTTTGCCAAGGTATACAAAGATTTGGAGCACAGGAGAACTTGTCATAAAGGAGGTGGGAATGAAGAGGAAGCTTGTATTTGAATGATATTTTCATGAAACATAAACAAGACTGTGAAAGGCAGATGAAGAGAATGAAAGAGAAGGAGGAGTCTAACATAACCCCAGGACCATCATCTGGGTTGTGGGGAGATTGTTGGTATCACTGACAGAGTCAGGAAAGCCACACGAGGGAGTCACATTATGGGTGTTTTTGAAGAAGAGAAGGGGAGATGCAGACATGCATAAGTTTCCTTGTAGGTGTCAACTTGATTTTGGCAATTACCCAAGTGGACAGACATGGTAGTCAGTCTGAGATTTGGAATTGGCTCAGGTGCAGATTCAGATGTGGAAGAAAGCTCCTGGGGCAAACTCCTGTAAAGGAGAGGGAGACAGAGGTGAGGGAGGGAGCTTGTGTAAACCCTGTTGTAATGGGCATTTAGGGTCTTTGGATAGTTTGCAGCAGTTTCTGAATCTGTGTAGGAGGGGGTTCGTGGCATGGGAGGATAGAGGGCTATAGGGGTTCTTATTTCTAAATTAGCCTACACTTTCTGACAGGTTCCTCTTTCATTTCAGAGAGACACTAAAATAATAGCAACTCCTAAAACCTCAGTTTGCTCATCACAATATTCCAATGAACTATTTTACTTTGGCTTGGGCGTAGCTAAAGAATCATGACTGTTACGAATGCTTTTACAGAAACTCTTGCTTTTCACTCTTAACAACTCATAAAGAGAAAACCTAACTTTTTAAAAAAAAAATACATCTAGCAACAAATGCCTCTTGTGGGATCGTCTGCTCCATAAGGTTATCACCCACCCTGTACATTAACCTCATGATTTCTCAAGAATACAGGAGTGACGGTTCAACAAAGGGTAGGCTTTTTATTTTGTTGTTTCTATCCATAGAAATGTGAGCACATTATTTTCCAAGTGACCCACAAAAGGATGTCAATGGAACTACATTAAGGCAAGTATGGGGGGGCTATAGTACAGAGATATACATTTAATTCCAGTTACTGTAACACCTGGCTAAAGCTCTTTTGGAAGAACTTTGATGATAGAAACAGACTTTACCAACCGCTGTACAATACCAACCGCTCCTTATTAGTATTATTTGGGGTATGATTTCTTGCATTTTAATGAAGTTATTCTTTTAGGACTGGAAGAGAAGAGTTGACTAAGTGTTGAACAATTGAAAGCCATTGTTCATAACACAGTTTTACCTTTGGGACTGAGAAGTTCTGTTTTTATAATTCTGAATAATCATCAGGTGATTAGTGAAGCTCATTCCAATCAATTGATTTACTCCTCTTGGCAGATATAGGCCATGCTGATCGGATGATGATAAATTTAGATAGGTACCTCCCTGTCAAATTAGTATTAATGCTACTTTTAAAAAGCTCCTGTTTTATTCATAGAAAGTATAAACATTGAATTCTGTGGTGGCAAGATTTCTCAAAAGTTTACTTTGGTGACTCAAAATATTTATGAATGTGTATAGCCAGCTTTAAACTGTTTTGAAATATAATTCTTATAAGTTATTATAAACAGAAGTCTTCTTTTGAGGCATCATACACTTTCAGATTATCATAAACCAAACTGGAGCTGTTTAAAATAAGTGTATTATGTTTGCAGCCAGTTATTTTTGTTTTCATCAAAAAACCCATTCCTAATTCTTCAGAAGAAGAGAAGTAACAATTATAAACCTCTGGGGCCCTGGTGGCTAAACTATAAAGATAGAGAATGATGGTCTTTTTTTTTCCCCCCTTGTTAGTGTTAAAAATATCCGCAAATGGACTTGTTAGTGGTCAAGTAAAAACCATTTGGATGGTAACTTTCATCTACACAACAGGAAATTTCATGGTTCACATCTATTACCTACCACATATGTGTCTGAATCCAGAGGTGGCCTCAAGTGGTGTTTTTGATCGAAGTGCAAACCCAGCTGCAATGTGCTCTAATATTAGCAAAGGGGACCTGCTTTCCTAAAGGGAGGATGATTTAAGGCTCTATTTCTGTTGTTCAGCAAATGCTGTTAGAAGTAGCAGAAGGTTACCCTTTTCCCATCACCTTAATTCCAAAGATACTCACAGACCTGACATTAGGCTGTTGGCTACTAGTCAAAAGACTTCTCTGTCAAAACGAATTCAGCTGATGAGCCATGAACACGCTTACAGTCAGATAATAGATGAAAGAGTCTCAAGATAAACGAGGTGCTTATAAATACCGGCCAAAGTTGTTTAAAAGAGGATGGCAAAGGCTGTTAATTCTCGTCAGGCAGTTTCAAAAGGCAGGGGATACTTGACTTCTTACTGAGGAGCACACTATCTTACCTCTGGGTGAGGGTGGGGCTCTGATGCGTGTAGAAAGGGTGAGAGGCCTTTTAGAACTGATGCCAAACCCCATGTTCTCCCAAAGGGAGAAAGGGGAGTTTTTTTTTTTCCGAGTATGGTAAAGGACTTTGTACCCACCTTTATGGGCTAACATTTTGACCAGGTTATATCACACAAAATACTCTTGTTTTTCCATGCCTGGTTCATTGTCTTCCACCCTGAAAGCTCAAATGATATCTGTAGAAGATAAACATTGATAAGCTTTTCTTTTTAGGAACTGATCACATCTGAACTCAAATTGAATACTCTTCTTGGTGATGTCTTATTTCTATCTTCACACTGTAGAATGTGGTTTTAAAAATATAGGTAAAAGTACAGGTTGTCCACACTTTTTTTTTCATTGAAATAGCCAGTATGCCTCAATTTACAAGTAAGTTGCATTTGGGGTTGGTATCTGTTAGTATGATTTATTAATAACACAAAAATTTTGAACAATATTTAAACTTTAAAAAATTGCCAATTGGATTGGGATATCTCCCTTCTCTCACAAACATAAAAGGTTACCTTTGCTTAGAGTTTGCCAAAGGAAAGACTTTTCATAGCTTTTCTTTTTCCTTTTGATGGGCAGTAAGTTTAAAGCTCAGAAGAATGCAGTCAAAACCAAATTTGAAAGATAAAAGGAAGTGTGTTAAAATACAGTTCTCCGAAAAGGAGATCAGAAACCCAGATATTGGGATTCTAGATAATTCAAAATGCCTCACACAAGTTAAGAATCCTCCTGCAGACTCGTCTGCTGCAGCCAATTTCACTTTTGCTTATCCATTCATTCAGCAAACATTTCCCGAATGCTTATCTGCATGTAGGTGTTGTGCTGCAAGCTGTTTACAAAAAAGATGCGGGCACTACTCTCAAAGAGTTTGCCTTCTAGTGATGGGGGTGGTTGGCTACCACCGCTCGGCAGTGTGGACTATACACACTGGGAAAATGAACAAAGTCCACCAGCTCAGGCTGGGGGAAATCAGGGAAGGTATCCTGCATGAAACACACCTGCACTTCTGGAGTCTAGGAGAAAAAGCACAAGAACAAGTTAGCTGTGGAGTTCGGGGAGAGGGAGGCGAGGGGTAGCAGGGGATGGAGGACAGGGCCAGCCTCGCCTGCCCATCTGAGCTTTGTAGTTAGACCATGACACAACTGCCTGAAACTCTCAAGTGGCTTCCCACATCACTCGAGGAGCAGAAACCTAAAAGGCCCTACACAGTTGGCTCCCTGCCACCTCTCTGATCTCTGACTCCACTCCAGCTCCTATCGGCTCTTTGTCATTCATTTCTCAAACCCTCCAGGGTTTAAGCACTCCTTGTTCCTTTAGGACATTCCTTATCTGCAGGTCTGTTTGGCTCACTCACTTACCTTCTTCCACTTTGCTCAAATGCTACCTTCACAGTTAGGCTTTCTCTGAACACCTTACTGAAAATGGCAATCCCCTTCCTTCATCATTCTGCCCCCAACTTTTTCCCTATCCCCTTTCTCTGCCTCAATTTTCCCCAGTTGCTCTTATTGCCAGTAGACTTTCTATGTATTTGACCTATTTGTTTACTAAATGTAAGCTCTCTGAAGGGAGAGGTTTTAGCCTGTTTTGTTCCTTGAGATGCAGTGCCTATAACAGTTTCTGATTATGTAATAGGCACTGAAAAATATTTTTAAATACATTCTAATACACTTATGCTTCTGGTAAAGTTGAGTAATTGGCACATGTGACTTAAGAATTTAACTTTGTACATGAAAGAAAACAAAAATAAATTCTAATGCTATAAAATTATATTTTGCATATTTTACTCGTTTTATATAAGCGTTTTATTATATACATTTATATATCATTTCTCCTATACATTACTACAGATGCAAAAATATCTCTTGTGAACAATCAAGGACCATTCCAGGATAAGTTTGACTATAAATGATTTAGGTTTTAGTTGGTTATGGAGCCTAATTCCTATGTAAGATGCAACTCCCTGTGATTCTGAAGACAATGTGGAGGCTCTGAAGGATTTTAAACAAGAGTTTGACAGGATCAGATTTATATATTTGGAAAGATCACTCTGTCTGCACTGGAAGAACACACTGGAAGGGGACTGTATTAGAGGCAGGGCAATTGTAGAATGTAGCCAGATTCTCCCTGAGAGATGATGATGCCCTCCACTAAGGTAATGGTAATGAGGATGGAAAGGAGTATATGATTTGAGAGATATAAAGAAGTAAGATTTACAGAACTTGTTGTTGAAACTGTGGATTTGAGCTAGCTGTTCTGTAAAGACTTTTCCAGTTATACAGCTTATCCACATATCACCAAGCTAGAAAAGGGGTCCTGAAACATCGTTTGCAAAATTGTGCTTATCTATAGTTTATGGCTGTGTAAACACAGATGTTGGTTAAGACTAAAACTAAGTAACTGGGGATGGAGAGTGAAGGCAGGAAAACAGAGTTAAATCAATGTTGTGATTCTAAACAGAACACGATGTTAGTGAAAATAAAGATGCTCCATTTAAGCCTATAGTAAACCATCAATTCAAAATAAGGTGTGCTTGCAAAATCATTTCTTGTTTCTTTTTTGGAACATGGGATATATTTCCTAAAGAGAGGAAATTCTAAGATTTCTAAGATGTGGTTTGGTTTATACCAAACTGTTTGAGTAAAAAATGTAGCTAGAAGGCATATTCATTAACATAAACAAATACAAGGAAGACTACTATTGTAAAGACATTAAATAATATACAAAATGTGTAATGCCAGCAAGATATTTTAATAATATTAACTTTTAATGTTGGTCCTTGAATACTAGCAAATTTAATTACATGGAAATAAGGACATGAATGAAAACTTGGAGATTATAAAGTGAATTTCTGGGTTCTTTTAAAAGATATAGGACTGGATCCTTAGCATATGCAATGTAGAGGATGATTAGGGATTTTGGTTATGCAATGTATGTCAACTGAGTGGCATGGCTGCCGACATAGTTAATGTCTTAGACTATATTAGTAGATATATTATGCCTACTCTGGGGAAAGTGGTAATCTTACTCTATTTTGCTCTAATCAATCTGTACATGGATACATGGAGTATTGTAGTCAGTATTGGACATGACACTTAGAAGAGGACAAAGACAAGCTAAAGTGTGCTCAAAGTTGATAAATTAAGAATCTGAGATTACTGAATAACCAGAAAATGTTTAGGCTGGATACGAAGGGAATAAAAGATATGAAGGTATCTTGTGCAGGAAGAATTAAGGATCCAGTCCTATATCCTTGAGGTATGTACCTATATCCTTGAGGTATGTTCCTTCTACACCCAGGTTTTTGAGGGTTTTATTGTGAAGAGATGCTGAATTTTATCAAATGTATTTTCAGCATCAATTTAAATAATCATATGGCTTTTGTCCTTCATTCTGTTAATATGATGTATCACATTGATTTTATACGTGTTGAACCGTCCTTGCATCTCTGGGATTAATTCCACTCTGTCATGATGAATAATCTTTACAGTTTGCTAGTGTTTTGTTGAGGATTTTTGCATCAGTGTTCATCAGAGATATTGGCCTGTAGTTTTCTTTTTTTGTTGTGTCTTTTTTTTTTTCTTTTTTGTACCAGCATAATATTGGCCTCATAGAATGAGTTTCTAAGTATTTCTACTTCCTCTATTTTTCAGAATAGTTTGAGTAGGTATTGGTTCTTTTTTAAATGTTTGGTAAAATTCAGCAGTGATGCCATCAGGTCCTGGGCTTTTCTTTGCTGAGAGACTTTTTATTATGGCTTCAAACTTATTACTTGTTATTGGTTTGTTCTTTGGTTTTGGATTTGGATTTCTTCAGGTTCAATCCTGAAGGTTTTGGATTTCTTCATGGTTCAATCTTTGTAGGCTATCTATGTCCAGGAATTTATCTATTTCCTCTAAATTTTTCCAGTTTATTTGCATATAGTCGCTCATAGTAGCCACTAATGATCCTTTAAATTTCTGTGTTATTAAATGTAATGTCTCCTTTTTTATTTTTTATTTTATTTACTTGGGTCTTCTGTCTTTATTTCTTAGCCTAGCTAAAGGTTTGTTGATTTTGTTTATCTTTGCAAAAAGCCAACTTTTTTTTTTTATTGATATTTTGTATTGTTTTCTTCATTTTGATTTCATGTAATTCTGCTCTGATCCTCATTATTTCTTTTCTTCTACTAATTTGGGGTTTAGTTTGTTCTTGCTTTTCTTATTCTTTAGGATACATCATTAGGTTGTTTATTTGAAGCTTTTAAAACTTTCTTTTTGATGTAGGAACTTATAGCGATAAACCTCTCTGTTATTAATGCTTTCACTATATCTCATAGGTTTTCATGTTGTGTTTCCATTATCATTTGTTTCAAGGAAATTTTCAATTTAATTCTTAATTTTTTCATTGACCCACTGGTCATTTGGGAGCATATTATTTAATTTCCATGTGTTTGTATAGTTTCCAAAATTCCTCTTGTTATTGTTTTCTAGTTTTATCCCATTGTGGTCAGAGAAGATACTTGATATTATTTCGTTTTTTTTGAATGTTTTAAGCCTCATTTTGGGGCCTGACAAATGGTCTCTCCTTGAGAATGATCCATGTGCTAAGGTGCATTCTGAATGTGTATTCTGCAGCTGTTGGATGAAATGTTCTGTAAACATCTATTAGATTCATTTGGGCTATAGAGCAGATTAAGTCCAATTTTTATTTTAAATTTTCTGTCTGGATGATATGTCATGCTGAAAGTGACGTGTTGAAGTCTCCATCTTTTATTGTATTGGGGTCTATCTATCTCTTTAGCTCTAATAATATTTGCTTTGTGTATCTGAATGATCCAGTGTTGGGTGCACATATATTTACAGTTGTTATATTCTCATGCTGAGCCAATCCCTTTATCATTATATAATGACCTTCTTTGTCTCTTTTTATAGTTTTTGTCTTGAAATCTATTTTGTGTGATATAAGTATACCTAACCTGCTGTTTTTTGGCTATCCTTTGCAAGGAATATCTTTTTTCATCCCTTTATTTTCAATCTATGTGTGTCTTTATAGGTGGAGTGTGTTTCTTGTAGGCAACAGGTCATGGGGTCTTGTTTTTTATTTATTCAGCCACTCTGTGTCTTTTGATTGGAGACTTTAGTCCATTTACATTCAATGTTATTATTGATCAGTAAGGACTTACTCCTTTTGTTTTGTTATTTGTTTTCTGGTTGTCTTGTGGTCTTCTCTTCCTTCTTTCCTTCCTTCTTGTCTTCCTTTTAGTGAAAGTAATTTTTTCTGGTGGTATGTTTTAATTTCTGGCTTTTTGTGTATCTGCTGTATGCTTTTTTTGATTTGAGGTTACCATGAGGCTTGCAAATAACATCTTACAATCTATTATTTTAATCTGATGACAACTTAACACTGATTGCATAAACAAACAAATTAATGAACAAGTGAAGAGAAAACTAATAAAAACTCTACATTTGAACTTCATCCTCCTGCTTTTAAACTTTTTGTTGTTTCTATTTATACCTTATTTTTTTGTCTGCATCTTGAAAAGTTGTTGTAGTTATTATTTTTCATTGGTTCATTGTTTAGTCTTTCTATTTAAGATTTGAGTAGTTTACATACCACAATAACAGTGTTATAATCTGTGTTCTTTTGTGTATGTACTAATACCAGTGAGTTTTGTACCTTCAGATAATTTCTCATCAACATCCTTATCCTTCATACTGAAGAACTCTCATTAGCATTTCTTGTAGGACAGATCTGGTGTTTAGGAAACTCCTCAGCTTTTGCTAGTCTAGGGAAGTCTTCATTTCTCCTTCATGTTTGAAGGATATTTTCACCAGATATACTATTCTAGGGAATTTTTTTTTTTTTTTTGTCTCTCTCTCTCTCTCTCAGCACTTTAAACATGTCATGCCACTCTCTCCAGGCCTGTAAGATCTCCACTGAAGAGTCTGCTGCCAGATATACTGGAGCTCCATTGGATGTTATTTGTTTCTTTTCTCTTTCTGCTTTTAGGATCTTTTTTTTTTTTTCAATCCTTAACCTTTGAGAGTTTGCATATTAAATATCTTGAGGTAGTCTTCTTTGGGTGAAATCTCCTTGGTATGCCATATATCTTTCTCTAGATTTGGGAAGTTCTCTGTTATTACCCCTTTGAGTAAATTTTCTACCACTATCTCTTTCTCTACCTCTTGTTTAAGGCCACAAGTCTTAAATTTGTCCTTTGGAGGCTATCTTCTATATCTTGTGGTGGGTTTCATTCTTTTTTCTTCTCTGACTGTGTATTTTCAAATAGCCTGTCTTCAATCTCACTAACTCTTTCTTTTGCTTAATCAATTCTGCTATTAAGAGACTCTGATGCCTTCTTCAGTATGTCAGTTGCATTTCTCAACTCCAGAGTTTGTGCTTAATTCTTTTTAATTATTTCAATCTCTTTGTTAAGTGTATCTGACAGGATTCTGAATTTTTTCCATTTTATCTTGAATTTAATTGACTTTCTTCAACACAGTAATTTTGAATTATTTGTATGAAAGGTCACATATCTCTGTTTCTCTGGGATAGATGCCTGGTGCCTTATTTAGTTCATTTGTTGAGGCTGTGTTTTCCTGGATTGTCTTGATGCTTGTGCATGTTTGTTAGTGTCTGGGCATTGAAGAGTGAGGTAGTTATTGTAGTCTTCCCAGTCTGGTCTTGTTTGTATCTGCCCTTCTTGAGAAGATTTTCCCCATATTTGAAGGAACTTGGGTGTTATGATCTAAGTTTTTAGTCACTGCAGCTGTATCTGTATTAGGGTATACCCCACAGTAATGCTGTGGCTCTTGCAGACTCACAGATATACTGCCTTGGTGGTCTTGGTGGTCTTGGATAAGACCCAGAAGAATTCTCTGGATTACCAGGCAGAGACTCTTATTCTCATCCCTTGGTTTCTCCCAAACAAATGGAGTCTCTTTGTGGTGAGGTGACCTAAGCTGGGAGAGGAGTGACACTAGCACCCCTGTAGCCACCACCACTGGGACTGCATTTGGTGGGACCTAAAGCCAGCACAACACTGAGTTTTGCCTTAGGCCTGCTGTAACCACTACCTGGTTACCATCTGTGTTCACTGAAGGTCCTAAGGCTCTAAAATAAGCAGGTGGCAAAGCTAACCAGGCTTATGTCTTTCCCTTCAGTGCAGCAAGTTTCCCGTGGCCCTGGGCAGGTTCAGAGATGCCATCCAGGAGCAAGGCCTAGAGTGGGATACCACAGATATCTACCTGATGCTCTAGTCTACTGTGGCTAAGCTGACACCCAAGACACAGGACAAAGTCCTTTATACTCTTCCCTCCCCCTTCTGCAAGCGGAGGAGTCTCTTCCCATGGCTACCACTGCCACAAGCCCAAGATGAGTACTGCCAGGCTATTGTTGATATTTGCTTAAGACCCAGGGGCTCTTCAGTCAGCTTGTGGTGAGCACTGCCAGGCCTGGGACTCACCCTTCAGGGAGGGAACAGAGCTCCTCTCTGGCCCAGGGCAGCTCCAGAAATGCCATCCAGGAGCCATGGCCTGGAATCAGGGATCCCAGGAACCCTCTGGGTGCTCTACCCCACTGTGGCTGAGCTGGTACCTAAGTTGCAAGACAAAGTCCCCTTTATTCTTCCCCCTGCTTTTCTCAAGCAAAAGGAGTATCTCCTCACAGCCACTACAGCTGAGAATTTTCTGGGTCTCACTTGAAGCCAGCACATCTCAGAGTATTAACCAAGGCTTATGGTGAATACTGCCAGCTACCACTGCTAATTATCCAGGGTCCATGGGCTCTTTAGTCAGTAGGTGATGAGTTCTGTCAGGACTGAGTCCTTCCTTTCAAGTCAGTGGGTTCCCTTCTGGCCCTGGGTATGTCTAGAAATGTCATTTGGGAGCTAGGCCCTGGAGTGAGTGCCTCAGGACTCTGCCCGGTGTCCTATCCTACTGTGGCTGAGCTGGTATCCAATTTGCAAGACAAAGTCCTCTTTATTCTTCCCTCTCCTCTTCTACATAGAAGAAAGAAGCCTCCCCTGGAGCTGTGAGCTGAGTTACTGGGATTGAGGGAAGGGTAATGCAAGCACTCCCTTGGCTGCCCCAGCTGGTATCTCACAAGGTTGCATGCTCCCCATTCCACTGGCTCGTAGCCCAGCACAGTATTAGAACTTGCACAGGAATTGCAGCCTTTGTGTCCTAGATCACCTTTCAAGTTTATTTGGTACTCTAGAGCATTTTGGCCCATAAGAGCAGGGCTTGCTTAAGTTCAAGTTTTGACTGCTGTAGTGGGTAATTCCCCTCTGGCTAGGGCTGCTCTAAATGCTCCCTTCATGGTTGTTGGCTGAGTTCTGCCAGGTGAGGTGCTGCTTTGGGCTGTGACAATATGAGTTCCAATGCAAAGTCCCACAATCACTGTGCTCTTTCTGCCCCAAGTGTGCAGATTCTCCATGCCACGCAGTTGTTGCTGGGGTCAGGGGTGGGGAGGGGGAGGGATGGTATTAGCTCTTCAAGAGTCTCTTTCCGAATTCTTCATTGTCTCTTTCAGTGATATGAAGTTAAAACCAGGTACTATAATCACTCACCTTATTGTTTTGTTCTTATGAAGGTGCATTTTTGTGTGTAGATAGTTGTTAAGTTTGGTGTTCCTGTGGGGAGGATGACCAGTGGAGGCTCCTATTTGGCCATCTTGCTCTGTTTCTTTCCTAAAATTTTTGGCCCCTGTGTTAGCATCAGGTAACTTTCATAGTTGGGAAGTTTTCCCTTATGTCTAACTTGGTTATTTATTTTCTCCCCATTAAAATATTTAGGAAATCTAATGGTACCATCCTTGAACACAGTAACACAATTTCCTTATAGCTTGGTCGTCAGTGTGGATTAAAGATTACTAATGATTTTCAGTCAAATGGGGGCAATGTAGTTGAAAGATCTTTGAAAAATATTAAGTACTATAAAAATATATCCTATATTATTCTGATTCAGATTATATGACTAGTATTGCTATTTTTCTTCAAAATTTAATCTCTTATCCCATAGTCCTTTTGTATCTTTCTGTGTAGAATCTGTTTTTTCCCTTCTCGGAATTCTAGAATATATCAGGATGAATAGTATCAGAACTCAAATCATTCATAAAACACTATATGACCTTCTCATCATCTGCTCTGGTCTTTTGGAGCTGTTTCACATAATGTCAACCTAACAAACATAACTGGATTTCTTAACAAGCATGGATTACACCCTTAGGTATATTACATTATTGAAATACTCTTATGGCTCTTGTCTTCTATGACAGTATGGCAATAAATGCACAACAAACAAAAAATATGGTAAAATTTAGCAAATGAAAAAAATGTACGCCTTTGCTAAATCCTATTTTGTTTTTCATTAGGGTAATTATGTGTGGGGTGAGGAGATGAGAGATGGCTTGGGAGAAGTTAAGGAGTAACTGAAATGAAAGATGAATTATACTAAAGGAGATTAATAGAGTTTAAATAGAGGAGGGAATAACCACTAGAGAGATGAGAGAGAATGCATGAATAGTGCCAGAATACTTCTACCATTATTGTCTCTGAGAGCAACCCTCCTTCCTAAGTTCCCTCATGACTTCTTATTTTTAAATCAGTTTATTATTCAGTTTCCAGAAATCAAAGATATAACATAAAGGAGGTTGTTTTCAATTAAATGAGACAATGTGTGAGTCTTCAGTTAGAAATGAAATGGCCAACAGGTCATGCTGATATTACAGTTGCATTTCTTTTCCGTATAATTTATAATTTTTAAGTTGTTTAATAACAGATTCATTTTTTAAGATGCAGTAAGAGAAAACACCTGACATTCATTATTAAGCACATATTGAATATATTTTCCTGAACTTAATGCATTTGATGGATGACTTACTCCCCTACTCCATGGTAAAAGTTTATTTGCCCCACAACATTTAATCATGCTTCAGGAGAAGGAAGTCACCTTGATTCCCAAGCCCTGAAAGAAATTCTTATTCTCTGAAGTTCTTAGAATCTGGGCTGATTCAGCAATCTCTGGTTCCAGAAAGGATGAGCAAGTAATCTACTGACCTCATTAAGTCAAATAATGCTTTGTACTGGTTGATCTTTGGTGTTTTGAATTTGAAAATGAATTCTTGAAGTTCCAAACTGGGCCTAACTTCTGTACCACAACCTTTTTTAATGTAGTAGTTCTTGGAAATGCCCATCTTATGTCTTGCCAGAGACTGAATTTTCTTGTGTGTGTTAGAAAGGTAAGCAAAAAGCAGAGGCTTAGGGAATCCCAAATATGCCAAATTCTTCAGAGTCTCGCCTGTCACCCAGGCTGGAGTGCAGTAGGCTGGAGTGCAGTGGTATGTTCTCGACTCACTGTGACCTCTGCTTTCCAGGTTCAAGCCACAAGGAGATGTTTTTAATTGAGTAATGATTATCCTTTCATTTTACTGAGTCCTGTTTGTTTGAATCCTTCTCTGCCTGTATCAATCTGAAGGTGATCATCTATGAATGTGCTGTTGGAGAATCCTGAGGGATGCCGTGTTTATTTCCCAAGTTTTTAAAATTATTATTTCTTAATCTTTATATGTTACTGAGTCTTAGGGGTGTGGAAAAAATAGAAGATTCAGGGACAACATATTTTGAGAAGAAAGAGTAGTTTACTTGTAAAGTTTTGCAAGGAAGACTAGATTTCAGAGGAACTGGCTCCTCAAAGGATCAGGGCTATTTAAGGGATAAAATCTTCAAAATTGTTATCAAGGTCAGAGTTTGTCTACTCATGGTGGAAAGAAAAAGAGCTATTTCCTCACTTGGTTGTCCTTTCTGCATTGTATCCATTGCAAAAGCATCAGGGGAAAGCTTTTTTTTAGGGAGACAGTAACTTACTGGAAAGGGCTCAAAGTTTCCTCTATTATGGGGACTAGAGGTAGACATAGTGTGTTTATTTTTGTCTTTGTTTTTGTTTGTGCTTTTTTCTCTCTGTGACTATGAGACATGATGTGATGTGCACACTTACTCAAAATGACAAGTCTGCTCTGTCAATTGAAAACTAATCCTTTGCATAGTAGGCAGCAAAGCCCAATTCCTTTGAATTACTTAGACTGATACTGAGAGGAATCTGTATCCTTACCCAATTCCCATAGCTCCTTCATTTGCCTTAGAACAGTAGTTTATTGTGACCTGACTTATCACATTATGGTAACTGACTACTCCTATCTACTGGCATAGGTTTTCTTTCCTCTTACTGTGATTCTTCAGATACACAACAGGATTCCTGCTGGCTAAGCTTATGCTAACCATGCTAGAGAACAGGCATATTCGGCTCAGCCCTTGACTACACTGTCTAACAAGATAATATTATTTTAAAATTGATTTGTGAGAGAAGTTTCTTTCTTCAGCAAGATAAGTAAATATCTTCTGTAGGTAAGTAAATACTACCATTCATTTCCTAGTAAGTGCAATTTATCAAATGAAAAGCTGAGGTGTTAATAGCTGTTTGGCATCGTATTGGTGACTGTTAGTTTTGCCACTGGTCAACCTGGAAAATAAGTGGTTAGAAAAAGGCTTATAGTCCACCACTGAGAATTTGCCACCATTGTCTTAAACACAAGGAAGACGTTATGGTAGTTTCATCACTGTTGGTGAATTGCTCCAGGAAGCCTGTATTTTAAAAATTATAAAGGATGTAACTTCTAGTCCATGATTGAAAAAGTACTGCTGATATGACTAAACAGTGTGAATGTGTTGCTTGGTAAGAAAGATTTGGAAAATACTTATTTCTGTCTAATCAAATGAATAATTAACTTTTGAATGAAAGGATTAAAAATATAGCCCTATGACACCAGGAAAGAGAATCAGAATAGCAGTTATTATTCCAAAGTTGTTTTTGCATTATCTCATTCAAGTTTTTTTTTTTAGTGAAGCTGTAAGGTGTGAAACCCAAGCATCTAAAATAGCTCATCTCTTGAGTGTTTTTAGCCATAAATCTCACTATGGAAAACACAATGAAGCCTTTGGCAGTTTACCCTGTAGCATATGTAGGAGTTGCTTTTAAACATACAATTGATCATTTGTGCCTACAAAATTTCTTTCATATATACTTGCCTCTGTAAAAATGCATTTAACATTAATATATACATTCTAAGACTTTAATATTGATTTTTGGTCTTAAGTCAAACTTGCAAAAGAAGAAAAGAAAGGTGGGAGGAGAGAGAAAAAGAGAGAGTTGTGGTTATGGGTGTGTTATGTTACTGCTACTGATTAATAAAAGGAATAGATCTCCTTTCTTTCATTTATATATTCCAAAGAGCAATAGAAAATAGAATTAATATATTTCAGTATCATAAAAATCAGGCACCATATATAGGATTTAGGAGGGACTTACCAGAGTGAAGCTGCTGATATTGAATGGTGAATGAGTACTCTATTGAAATTTGCAAATGGAAGATTTACGTATTGTAGGTGATGTAAAAACCGAGATTATGGAATTTTGAAGCTTTTCCAGTGACTAGAACGGAGGGAAGCCAGAAAAGAAGGATAATTAATGTTCCCAAGTGCAAGGTCTCATGAATAGAATCAACCTTTGCCTTATGATTCAAAAATTCTATGGTAATCAGCAAGTGTCGTCAATGAAATTAAGCCTTATGTCTATCTTACCTAATTACCCTACCCATTACTGTGCTCACTGAATGTTTATTAAGCATGTGCTATGTGCAGCACCACTGCTGAGTACTGAAATGTCAAATATGGCTAAGATGTATTTGCTACTTACAAGAAATTCCTTGTGCAAAGTGATGTGATGAGGATTTGTGGTTTTGTATTTAGTTAGGAAAGTAGGTTACTCATTCCCATTGTTAAATGGATTTTCTAACTTTGACAAAAAAATTGCAAAGCCTAAGTTTGGGATTGGTCTACTCCAGTAGGTAATGATGCATTTACTCAGTGACCTCACAACTTTTGCATTTTTTTATTGCAATCCAGGACACAGAAGTTTGGTCCCGGTGAAAATGCTGCTTTGCAAAGCTTGGATTCCTGGAACTGGGCTGTATCTAGCTTTATAGAGGTAGTTATAATTGCCATTCAAGTGTACGTTATTGTCAACGAAAATAAATCTGTGCTATCAACACCAAGAAAACAGGTCCCAAATACACAGAAAGACTCCTTTTCAGTGAGCATACCCTGGGAAATGTGGGAGGCCGTAGAACCAGTTGGAAACAGAAGGACAAGGCAAGCTAGGAGGATATCAGTGCCTGGTGTCATCAAGCATGAGAGCTGGTCTAATGCAAAAGCATTATGTGCACATCTGTGTGCCACTCAGAATAATGCATAATGCTTCCTGGATGAGATCTGACTGAAAATGTCAACATCTGTTGCAAGCATGTGCTAGCAGGAAATAAGGCTTTCAACCATGGAATCTTAAAGAAGAGAGAGGCAAATGGTAAGTGTCCTGAGGCTTGATCCTTGAACATGAATGCCTCATCCATAGGGTGCAGCCCTAGGGTTAAGGATGCCTCAGTCCAGCATGTCTCAATGATGGTGAACTGTGGGCGTTGTCTGGTGGCTGGCCTTTGTTATGTGGTCACAGTAGTCCTCCATGTCTTGGAGGTTTAGGTAGAGGCTCTTCTTCATAATGCCATAATGCTAATGGTTCTGGGCCATCTGGCCATTAGATGAACATCCTCAGAGCTTGGCTATAGCTCCTACTTTTCACCTGAGTCACAGCCTTTTCCCACTTTTCAAGTCTACTTTCTAGTGCCAAGTTTTCCCCTAAGATTTTTTTTTTCTCAGATTCTCTTTTGCCATGTCATCTGACTGTCCAAACACCTACCTGTCTGAAATCATTTTATACATCAGGTGGGATATAAATGACTTCTATCATTCACACTGCTGCCAATTTACCACCAACTTTCCATGGGTGAAACATGGCTTCATTTCCCTTCCTTTCCTGTTGACTTTGACTGAAAGATGTGATGTGGTCACATTTCATGTTAATTGACTGGATGCTCCATAGGCAGGGTACCTCTTAAGCATCTTTTTTTCTTTATATTTTAAAATTACAATGCAGAAATATATAAAAGTATATAATATAAAAAGCATATCAAATATGAAATGAAAATTCTCCCCTTTTATAGCATCTTTTGTATTCCACAGAGGTATTCACAGCTGTTTGGTAGGCACACTTGAACCTCTTCACAGCCCTGCAGATGACATATGTGTACATACATCTATAACTGAGCAGTTTTCCTAGTAAATCTCCCCCTGTTATCAATGAATTTTTAAAAAGTCTTTATTTAATATTAGTCCATAAAAATAATTTTAACAGTTCTCAACTTTTTTTTTTTGAGACGGAGTCTCGTTCTGTCACCCAGGCTGGAGAGAAGTGGTGCCATCTCGGCTTACCGCAAGCTCCGCCTCCTGGGTTCACACCATTCTCCTGCCTCAGGCTCCCAAGTAGCTGGGACTATAGGCACCTGCCACCACGCCCGGGCTAATTTTTTGTCTTAGTAGAGATGGGGTTTCACAGTGTTAGCCAGGGGTGGTCTTGATCTCCTGACCTTGAGATCCGTCCGTCTCAGCCTCCCAAAGTGCTGGGATTACAGGCGTGAGCCACCATGCCTGGCCGATAACAGTTCTCAACTTTTAAAGAATATGAACCACAGTAAGAAACAGATCTTACATCATCACCCAGTACACAATTGCCTGTGTGTATATAAGTATCAAAAACAGAAATGATGTGTTCATGAAACACAATACTTACCCTTACTATGTTCAATTCATTCTACTACTTTCCTTTCCATCTTATTTTATTCTTTTTTTTTGCCTGAGATGGAGTCTGGCTCTTGCTGCCCAGGACTGATCTTGGCTTACTGCAACCTCCACCTCCCGGGTTCAAGCGATTCTCCTGCCTCAGCCTCCCGATTAGCTGGGATTACAGGCACCTGCCACCATGCCTGGCTAATTTTTGTATTTTTGGTAGAGACAGGGTTTCACCATGTTGGCCAGGCTGGTCTCGAACTCCTGACCTCGTGATCCACCTGCCTTGGCCTCCCCAAATGCTGGGATTACAGGCGTGAGCCTCTGCACCTAGCCCCTTACTTTATTCTAGACTTTAACATTAAAAACAATGTCAGTGGTGACCTCCTGGATTGACTTTATGATTGATTAATGGATCATGATCCACAATTTTAAAAATACCAATTTAAACAGTTCATTTTGGAGCTTGTGTTTTTGGGTAATTTCTCAGTTTCTCATTCCTAAATCCCTCCCTGTTTTATTATTATTTTTGATGACATCTGAGTGTATGGGGGTGGCTCCCAGGACTTTAGAGAGGTGGAATGTAGCAGTCCCATAGCTCCTGTCTGCATATATAATTGCTGTGTATTATGCTTGTGTGAGTATTTTTATAGGCTGTGTATTACTCAAGGTGTGAATGCTGGGCCAAAGCATATATGCCTTAGACATTTTAATTTGTGTTGTCAGATTGTCTTCCTAGAAATCATCCACACATGTTTTAGAACACATGAATGCATGTGGGGAGTAGAGATGCCCAGGTAATAATAACAGAGCATTAAGGCAATACTCATTCACTCTTGGTGTCTAACCAATCCGCAGGTATTTCGAAATGTCTCTAATATACACATCACTATGAAATAAAAGTAAAAGGAGATACGTCCCTACTGCTTCAGGAAGTTGCATGGTAACAATCTCCTAATTGGCTTTCTGCATCTGTGGACAAAGCCCTCATTCTTCAATCAGGTGTTAAAGACTCTTTCCCAATTGTGATTTTACATTTTTATCTTTAGCTTCCTCTACATTTTACCAGGTTCCCATGCCAACCATCCTATACCACTGAACACCTGCATTCTTTGTTGTATAGTTTTCCCACCCTAGAATGTCGTTTTTATCCTTCTCGGCCTATTTACATTTTAAATCCTGCTTATTTGCTAAGCCTTAGTTCAAATCTATCTCTGCAGAGGCCTTTGGAACCCCGCTGTAGGAGTACAGAAGTAACAGCCTTTGTTGAGGTTTCCACAGCAGTTTGCTTTTATAGCCCTTATTTAATATTCCTTAGTATTATAACTGGGTGTTTATTTTCCCTAATATGATAAAATTCACATACCTTACTCTGGTCTATGAGTCTCTGTGTGATAGGCCTGCTTCTTCTCCATTCATTCGTGGACTCCCTTTTGGTCATCTACTCACCCATGAGCCCCCATAATGCTCCTGAAACATGCCAGCCTCATCCCATCGTGGGGAACACTCTTCCTCAGACCTCTGCATGACTGGCTGTTTTTCATCATTTATGGGTTAGCTCATTTTCTTAAAGAGGTCTTTCTAGGCTGGCTACCTAATCTAAAGTAGCCACCCAATCACTCTGCTATACCTGAGCCCATTGTATTTTTTATGGCGCCTATTACTACTTAATTTTCTTTGTCCATTGTCTACCTAGCTTCACTATAATGTAAGCTCCATGGGAGCCAGAATAGTTTATGTCTTATTCAGAGATGTGTCCTCATGATCCAGAACAATGTCTGGAACAGAGTAGGTGCTTATTAAGTGATTGTTGGATTAATACAATGAATGGAGTACGTATTCCTTAATAGAAGGACCTATGCTGATCTTCTTTGAATCTCTGCAGTTCTGAACACAGTAGCTTGAACATAATCAGAGCTCAAATAATATTACAGACTAAATTAATACATCATATACAAGAGTAAAAAAGTGAAAAATAAACTGGTAATCTCAGAATCCTTCATAAAATGAGTGGCTATTTTATATAATGTAAATGAATATATAGTACTATTTTCTGAAACAAGAAGCCAAATGTAAATTTAATATCTATATATGCAAAGCACTTTAAATTGTATTACCTAATTTAATTTTCTGAGCAACTCTATGTGTTATTATACTCTGGTATATGGTCTAACTGCCTAGTCCATGCTATGTCATTATATACATGTCATTAATGTTATAAAAATCTTTGGAAATTACAGAAATATAGTGCTGAAAATCACTGTCTTCGAGCTGATTGGTGCAACTTTTATAATTTTTCCATCAAACATTTTTTTCTCTTCAGAGTGAAATGGACTTTTCTTATTTGTTGATGCTGATAATCAAAGAAAAGAGCAAGTTTTGAGCAAGTCTGATGAACACCCCTCATGTGTCCATCAGTGTGTTCCACTGATGTGTCCATTCTTAGAACAGAATTTTGTAAGCTCACATCTCACAAAATGACTTTAATGTGGTTTTTAAGTAAGCACTCATTTTCTTTCTTTCTTTCTTTTTTTTTTTTTTTTTTTGAGATAGAGTCTCGCTCTGTCGCCCAGGCTGGAGTGCAGTGGCCGGATCTCAGCTCACTGCAAGCTCCGCCTCCCGGATTTACGCCATTCTCCTGCCTCAGCCTCCCGAGTAGCTGGGACTACAGGCGCCCGCCACCTCGCCCGGCTAGTTTTTCGTATTTTTTAGTAGAGACGGGGTTTCGCCGTGTTAGCCAGGATGGTCTCGATCTCCTGACCTCGCGATCCACCCGTCTTGGCCTCCCAAAGTGCTGGGATTACAGGCTTGAGCCACCGTGCCCAGCCTCTCATTTTCTTTCTTAATGGTCGTGTGAGGTAATATGTTATAGTGATAAATGACAATGTGGAGAAATGTTTACTTTTGTTGTGTGTCACATGTTCAATGTCTAATTTGCTCATTTTTGGTCCTCGGTAAATGACTGCCACTCAGGCAGGAAGCTCAGGACCCCACAGCCACTGCAGGGTGTGATCATCGGTCCTATAGTTCAAACTCTTGGGACATAGCCTCATGCTGTGCATAGCAGAGGTCCCAGTTCAGTCCCTAAGCATTTTTTTTTTTTTTTGGTTTTACAACTTGATAAAATTTTTGGAACCATCATTTAATAGTCAAGAGATTTCTCTCTCTCTCTCACACACACACACACCCCTGCCTGGTTTCTCTTGAAAAGTTAAAATAAGCAGCAACATTAACATACATTCTATGTGGTAATAATTAAGAGTTGAGCCACAGCTGTCCTTTTTAGACGGAACTTGCACCCTCTCCTTGGGTTACTACTGCTTTACCATTCTTGCATGATCTGGATAGGCTTATTCATTATTCTACTGGCTGGTTCTCAATCCTGGACTCATGTTTGAGTCATGTGGCAATTTTTTATAATGCTGGGACCCAAAATTAGAGATTTGAGTAATTTACTGTATTAGGCTATTCTCACATTGCTGTAAAGAAATGCTTAAGGATCAGTAATTTATGAATAAAAGAAGCTTAATTGGCTCCCTGTTCTGTAGGCCATACAGGAAGCATGGTGCCAGCATCTGCTTGCCCTTTGGTGAGGCACCAGGAAGCTTTTACTCATTGTAGAAGGCAAAGTGGATGCAGACACATCACACGGCTAGAGCAGGAACAAGAGAGGGTTGTGGGGATGTGCCACACACTTTTAAACACCAGATCTCATGAGAACTCACAATTGTGAGAATAGCACCAAGCCATGAGGGATCCACCCCCTTGACTCAAACACCTCCCACCAGACCCCACCTCCACCATTGGGAATTAAATTTCAACATGAGATTTAGAGGAAACACATATTCAAACTATATCATTCTGCCCCTGGTCTCTTAAATCACATGTTCCTCTCATATTACAAAGTACAATCATCCCCTGCCGACAGTCTCCCAAAGTCTTAACTTGTTCCAACATTAACTCAAAAGTTCCAAGTCCCAAGTCCAAAGACTCATCTGGAAATAAATTCCTTCCACCTATGAGCCTGTAAAATCAAAACAAGTTATTTACTCCCAAGATACAATGGGAGTATAGGCATTGGGTAAACATTCTTGTTCCAAAAGGGATAAATTGGCCAAAAGAAAGGGGCTACAGGCCTCATGTAAGTCTGAAACCTGGTAGGGGAGTCATTAAATCTTAAAGCTCCAAAATAATCTCCATTGACACCATGTTCCACATCCAAGGCACACTGTTATGAAGGGTGGGCTCTCAAGGTCTTGGGCAGTTCTGCTTCTGTGGCTTCACAGGTTTCAGTCCCTGGAGCTGCCTTCATGGGCTGGTGTTGAGTGTCTACAGCTTTTCCAGGTGCAGGATGAAAGCTGCTGGTGAATCTACCATTCTGGGATCTGGAGGATGGTGGCCCCCTCTCCACAGACCACTAGGCAGTGCCTCAGAACTTTGTATGGGGACTCGAACTCCATATTTTCCTTCCACACTGCCTGAGTAGAGGTTCTCTTTGAGGGCTCTACCCCTGCAGCAGGCTTCTGTCTGAGCAGTCAGGCTTTCTAATGTCTAGTTGGAGGCTACGAGGCCTCCTTCACTCTGGCACTCTGCATGCCTGCGGGCTTAACACCACATGAAGCCACCAAAGCTTATGGTTTGTGCCCTCCAGAGCAGTGGCCTGAACTATATACCTGGGGCCCTTTGAGCCATAGCTGGAACTGAGTGGCTAGGACATGAGAAAGAGCCTTCTGAAGTGGCACAGGGCAGTGATGCCTCAGGGCTGGACCATGAAGCCATTCAGTCCTCTCTGGGCCTGTGATGGGAGGGGTTAATTGAAGACACCATTGTCTTGGTTATCAGCACCTGGCTCCTTTTTTAGTCATGAAAATCTCTCTAACAAGTGGTTGCTCTCCAGCCTGCTTGGATTATTCCCATGAAAAAGCTTCTTCTTTCTTTGCAACATAGCCAGGCTGCAAATTTTCCAAATTTTTATGCTCTGCTTCTCTTTTAATAATGAATTTTTACTTTAAGTTATTTATTCACTCTCACATTTGAATGTAGGCTGTTAGAGGCAGCCAGGCTACATCCTGAATGCTTTGCTGCTTAGAAATTTCTTCTGTTGACAAAAACAGTCAAACTCTGTAAAATATTTGAAGACGTTTATTCTAAGCCAACCATGAGTGACCATGGCCCATGACACAACCCTCAGGAGATCCTAAGAACATGTGCCCAAGTTGGTCAGGACACAGCTTGGTTTTATGCATTTTAGAGAGGCATGAGACATCAATCAAATACATTTAAGAAATATATTACTTTGGTCCAGGAAGGTGGAACAATTCAAAGCAGGGATGCTTCCAGGCTATAGGTACATTTAAACATTTTTTGGTTGACAATTGGATGAGTTTGTGTAAAGATCTGGGATAAGAAGGGGACTTTCAGGTTAAGATAAAGACTGTGGGCCAGGCGCGGTGGCTCAAGCCTGTAATCCCAGCACTTTGGGAGGCCAAGATGGGCGGATCACGAGGTCAGGAGATCGAGACCATCCTGGCTAACATGGTGAAACCCCGTCTCCACTAAAAAATACAAAAAACTAGCCGGGCGAGGTGGCGGGCGCCTATAGTCCCAGCTACTCGGGAGGCTGAGGCAGGAGAATGGCATAAATCCGGGAGGCGGAGCTTGCAGTGAGCTGAGATCCGGCCACTGCACTCCAGCCCGGGTGACAGAGCAAGACTCCGTCTCAAAAAAAAAAAAAAAGACTGTGGAGACCAAAGTTCTTTTGAAGTCTTATAGTGGCTGCCCTTAGAGATGATAGATGACAAGTGTTTCCTATTCAGTTCTTAGTTAATCTCTTTAGGATTGGGAAGATTTTTAAGAAAAAGATCTAGCTATGTTAATAGAGATTCTTTATAGATGCAAATTTCCCCCCACAAAGAATAGTTTTGTAGGGCCATTTCAAAATATGGTAAAGAAACATGCTTTGGGGTAAAATATTTTGACTTTCTTCCTTGTCTCATAATGCTGTGCCAGCGTCAGGTTGGAAAATCATGATATATGGATTAAATAAAACCGATCTGATAAGAAATTACGATTTGTAGGGCATGACTCCCCAGAATCCTTAGATAGGAATTTGGGCAAGATAAAAAAATCAGAGTTTGGTCCTTACTTCCATCAGATATACTAAATCATCACTCTTAAGTTAAAATTTCCACAGAGCTCTAGGGCATGAACACAATGAAGCCAAGTTCTTTGCTGAGGCATAACAGGTGACCTTTGCACTTCCCAATAAGTTCCTCATTTCTGTCTGAGACCTCCTCAACTCAGGCTTCACTGTCCATATTACTATGAGCATTTTGGTTACAATTGTTTAACCAGTCTCTAAGAAGTTCCAAACTTTCCCTCATTTTCCTCTCTTCTTCTGAGTCCTCCAAACTCTTTCAGTCTCTGCCCATTACCCAGTCCCAAAGTTGCTTCCACATTTTCAGGTATCTCTATAGCAATGTCCCACTCCTTGGTACCAATTTTCTGTATTAGGCTATTCTTGCATTGCTATACAGAAATACTTGAGGCTGGGTAATTTATAAAACAAAGAAGCTTAATTGACTCATGGTTTTGTAGGCTCTACAGGAAGCATGGTACTGATATCAGCTAAGCCTCTGGTGAGGACTCAGGAAGTTTTTATTCATAGCAGAAGGAAAAGTGGGAGCAGTCACAACACATGGCCAGAGCAGGAGCAAGGGTGGGAAGAGGTGTCACACATTTTTAAACAACCAGATCTTGCAAGAACTCACTATTGCAAGGACAGCACCAAGTCATGAGGGATCCACCTCCATGATCCAATCATCTCCCACCAGGCCCTACCTCCAATGCTGGGGATTACATTTCAACATGAGATTTAGATGGGACACATATCCAAACCCCATCATTTACTAAACCAAAATAATGAAAAATTCTAGTGTGTAAGCAAATGAAACAAAAAGGGTATACATATCACCAGAAATAGCCAGATTGAAGAATGGGCAGAGAAGCTCTAAGAGATAAGATGGAGCCCTGTATTCCCACTCTTCTACAACGGCCTTCAAAACTGCATCAAGGTCCTCCGGCTTTCTCAAGACATTTTGGCTTGTCTTTGATTAGCATTAGAATAAAGCGCAGCTGATGGTGCCAATGAAATTTGCTTGCCTTGCCCTGGGCATGAGCCTCATTTTATACAATGTACAAATACAAAAAATTATTTATTTCTCTCTCTCTCTCTCTTTTTCTTTTTTTGAGACTGGAGAACAGTGGTGCGATCTCAGCTCACTGCAACCTCCGCCTTTCGAGTTCAAGCAATTCTCGTGCCTTAGCCCCCCTCCCCCACCACAAGTAGCTGGGGATACATGTGTGCACCACAACATCTGGCTAATTTTTGTATTTTTAGTAGAGATGGCATTTCACCACGTTGGCTGGGTTAGTCTCAAACTCCTGACCTCAGGTGATCTGCCTGTCTTGGCCTCCCAAAGTGCTGGGATTACAGGCGTGAGCCACCATGCACAGCCCAAATACATAAATTTCATACTTAGAGGAAGCTTTGCAGAAGAATTCACAATAGTTTTCTTATAAATCATCAACTCCCCAAATAATTCAAGTTATAATCAGGTTACAGATTTTACATGTGAATTTTGGCTATTTTACTGCTATGTATGATCAAGACTTTTTTGAAATTATTTGTTTGTGAATGGGTGTTAATTTTCACGGTTTATATATACTATTATGGAGAGATAACTTCAGAGTAATTACTTTCATTTTAGGTTACTACATGAATCCAGTGGTACATAAAATCAATTAGTATATGCTAATAAATGGCTTACCATTAAATCCTATATTGTTGAAATCACACATTAAATAAGTTTTTTTCTAAATCAGATCTCTAGAAAATGTAATTGACCCATCTGGTTATGTGACAAACTCCTACTAATTGAAAACCATAATTCATTTTAATATTAGCAATATTTCTATTGTAAAATATATCATTAAATAAAACATTCAAAAATAATTTAAAATTTAAATTTTCTTTTTTTATCAATGTAAATGGCTCAGCAAACCCAGTTTCTGAGTTTATTAATTTTGTATGTTAAAGGAATTTTATACTTATATACATTATAATATGATGTAGCCTTGTTATAAATTCTAATTTTGCTTATAAGCTATACATTTATTTTTTATCTCTGCCATATGGCATACTGCCATATGGCAGTAATATGAATTGATGAGTATTTGAAATTCATATAATTTTAAGAATTCTATAATTCAAATCTTTGACTTAGACTAGTCTGCCCCTTATTACAGTTTAATGAGGTTTTATTACATATTTCCTAATTAATTACTATATGAAGAAAATTTTATGTAGACACAAAGAACATAAATATGCCCTCAAAGAGGATGAAGCCAAAAAAAAGGAAAAAAAAAAAAAAAACTTTATGTTAGACATCAAGGTGGTCCCAGAAGGGAACTGATAAAAATGTGTTATTTTTTTTCTGAATGTTGTGACATTTGTGGAATGTCAACTTTTTAAAATTTATAAGTTGTCGTGATTTCTTTTTCATTCTAAGTATATATTTACAGCAAATTTTATAACTGTAATTTTGTATTATTTCTATAAAGAAATCGCTTCCCTTACCCTCCAATTGTGTAAGCTTCAGGCCCTATACAGCCTAGATTCATTTCTACCTATGATCATATATTTTATTCACTATGGTGTTGAAAGAGCCTGAGGCACACTGTTGGAGACTCTCACCAGGTTGACACCAAGTTGAGTTGTTCAGCCAGCTGGAAGTAACTGTACTTGCACTCTAAGTGCACACCTCTTACATACCTTCATGGGTGTCACTTGTAGATTATGAGAGATATAATGGTCTAATATCATTTGGTAGTATAACTATGTGTTTTATGGTTGTCTTAATGAACAAAGTTGGCACATGTGTAGAAAATAAAAGTGATCTATTTCAGCATTCTTTGCAGTAATTATTCCATTCTTTTAACACTAACAAACCACACAATTATTTACCTATTACAGAATGTTGTAAAGGCATAATGTCTGGAGTGCTTATCAGTATTTAAGATCTGTAATCTATTTATTTAGAAAAAGAAAACATACAGCAAGTTGCAAATCTAAAAAGCTGACACAAACACTATAATAGCTATGAAAATAACAACAATTTGTAATTTTTGTACATATCTTTGTAATACCCTTTTTTCCTTCATATTTTTTGGATGCTTACTCTTTGATGGTCTCTTTATATGAGAATAGTTTTGAAATGTCAGAAAGAATATAAAGATAACTGTCCTATCTCTAGAATGGTTAATTAAAATTTGTTTTCGTAATGCCAAGTGACTTTTTAGAATAGTTGTCAAATTTGGGAAAATTTCTATGAGCTTCTTTCACATGAAAGCTGTGAGATTTGAAAGAATTTTCCCCAGATTAACTTTTGGCTTTATATATTTCATATCTTGTTTTTCCTTCAGTCCCACATACTTGTGTGCTGGATGCGATAAGACACATGCGATCGAGGGGAAGATGAAGTAGAAGATCAAGAACTGATTATAGTTAAATTATCTTAATTATGCTAATTCTACAAAAACTTATGACCATGTGAACACATTGTAAGAGCCCATCCCAGGGTCTTACAAGGTGTCAGTGTAAGTGAGGAGCCCTGAAAGCTTAACTTTTATTCTCTTTATTGTAAAATCCACATTTAAAAATAGAATTAAAATACAAAATTATCTCAAACTTCAGACTGAAATAGAGAGATGAAATTTAACTTAATAAAAGTAAAATAAAGCAAGGTCAAGGTATGAATTTCACAAGCACATGTTAAAGGGCACATGATGAATTCGGATTTTAGATGACTTCCATTTTTTTCATGAACAGTATGATGCAAACACAGAAATGGCTAGCACAATAATGGGCCACATTATTAGAATAGTTTCCAGATCATGGGACCTAATAATTCCTCAAAAAGCTGTCTTGGTCAGATCACAGCTGCAATAATATGTCCAATTTAGACTCCATAATTTAGGAGGCATTGTGACCAATTAGGTTGTATCCAGAATAGGCCATGTAAACTGGTAAAAACATACCAATCCTTCTCAAACCCTTTAAACAAATTGAGCAGGGAACACTTCCAGCTCATTTTGTGAGACCATCATTATCCTAATACCAAAGTCAGATGAGGACACTACAAAAAAGAAAACTATAGGCCAATATATCTCATGAACATAGATTAGAAAATCCTCAATAAAATAGTAAACTGAATTCAACAGCACATTAAAAGGATCAAGCACCATGATCAAGTAAGATTTTTTCCTGGAGTGCAAGGATGGTTCAATATATGTAAATCAATAAATGTGATATACTTCATTTAACACAATGAAAGATAAAAATCATATGATCATCTCAATAGTTGCAAAAAACCCTCATCACTTGACTATATTCAATATACCTTAATGATAAAAACTCAACAAATTAGGTATAGAAGAAACATACCACAACACAATAAAGGCCATACATGACAAGCCCACAACTAACATCATACTCAACAGGTGGGAAGCTAAAAACTTTTCTTCAAAGATGAAGAACAAGACAAGAATGACTACTTTTGCTGTTTCTATTTAACATGGTACTGGAAGTTCTAGCCAGAGCAATTAGGCAAGAAGAAATAAAAGAAATAGAAGAATAAAATCCAAATCAGAAAGGAAGAAGTAAAATTGTCTCTGCTTGGAGAAGACATAATTTTGTATATAGGAAACCCTAAAGACTCCACCAAAAAAATTGTTAGCCAGTAAACAAATTTAGTAAAGTGAAGTTGCAGGATACAAAATAAATAGACAAAAATTAGTTGCATTTCTATACACTAACAGACTATCTGAAAAAGACATGTGAAAAACAATTCAATTTACAATAGCAGCAAAAAATAAAATACTTAGGAAGTCATTTAGCCAAAGAGGTGAAAAACTTATACACACTGAAAATTATAAAGCATTGATGAAATATACTGAATAAGACACATATAAGTGGAAAGATATCCTGTGTTCATGGATTGGAAGAATTAAAATTGTTAGAATACCCATACTACCCAAAGTGACCTACAAATTTAATTCAACCTTTATCAAAATTCCAAAGACATTTTTCAGAGAAATAGAAAAAAATTCCTAAATTTGTATAGAACCACAAAAGACCCTAGATAGCCAAAACAGTCTTGAAAAAGAAGAACAAACCTGGAAGCATTACATTACTTGACTTCAAAATATACAACAAAGCTAATATAGCCAAACCAATATGGTACTGGCATTAAAAACAGACATACAGATCAATGAAACAGAATAGAGAGCCCAGAAGTAAACTCACACATATACAGTCAAGTAATCTTTGACAAAGATGCCAAGAACACACAATGGGGAAAATATATTCTCTTCAATAAATGGTGTTGGGAAAACTAGATATCCACATGTAAAAGAATAAAACTGCATTTTCTCTTACACCATAAACAAAAATCAACTCAAAATGGTTTATAGACCTAAATGTAAGACCCAGAAAAAAACAGAAGAGGAGCTCCTTGACATTTGTCTTGATAATGCTTTTATGAATATGACTCTAAAAGGACAGGCAGCAAAAGCGAAAATAAGCAAGTGAGATTACATAAAACTAAAATTTTTTGCACAGCAAGGGAAACAATCGACAAAATGAAAAGGTAACCCGAGGAACGGGAAAAACATTTGCTAAATTACATATTTGATAGTAGGCTAATATCTAAAATAAGGATACTCCAACATAAGGTACTCATATAACTCAACACCAAAAGTACAAATAATCCTGTTTTACAATAGACAAAGGACCTGAATAGACATTTTGTCAAAGAAGACATACAAGACATTCCATGAGATATTGCCTCATACCTGTTAAGGTATGGCTATTACCAAAAAACTAAATGATAAGTTTTGGTGAAGTTGTGGAGCAAAGGAAACCTTTATACACTGTTGTTAGGATTGTATACTGGTATAGCCATTATGGAAAACAGTATGGAGGTTTCTAAAAGAACTAAAAATAGAACTACCATATGATCTAGTAATCCCATTTCTGGATATATATCCAAAGGAAATTAATTTAGTATCTCCAATAGATATATGTTCATTGCAGCATTATTCACAATAGCCGCAATATGAAAACAACCTAAGTATTGGTAATTAATGCATGGATTAATTTAAAAATGTGGTATATATAGATATATACAATGCAATATTATTCAGCTTTTGAAAAGAAGGAAATCTTACAATTTGCAACAGCATGGATGAACCTAGAGGACATTATGCTAAGTGAACTAAACCAGACACAGAAAGGCAAATACTGCATTATCTCAACTATATATGGAATCTAAAGAAGTTGCACTCATAGAAACCAAGAGTAGAAAGGTGGTTTCCAGGGGATAAGTGATGAGGAAAATGGGGGGATTTTGGTCAAAGGATACACATTTTCTGTTATAAGTCAAATAAGTTCTGAAGATCAAATGTACAGCATGAAAACTAAAGTTAATAATATTGTATTGTATGCCTGGAATTTGCTAAAGGAGTAGATCTTAAGCGTTATCATCACACACATACACACACAGAGTAATAATATGAGGTGGTGGTGGGTATGTTAATTAGCTTGATTATGATAATTGTGTATATGTATATACATACATCAAAATATCACATTGATATATGCAATATTTACTTATTTATTTATTTTGAGACACAGTCTCATTCTGTTGCCCAGGCTGGAGTGCAGTGGTGTGATCTTTGCTCACTGCAACCTCCACGTCCTAGGTTCAAGTGATTCTACTGCCTCAGCCTCCCGAGCAGCTGGGATTACAGGTGCCCACCACCATGCCCACCTAATTTTTTTTTTTTTTTGAGATTAGTCTCCAGCACTTTCTCCCAGTGCAGCGGCATGATGTCGGGTCACTGCAACCTCTGCCTCCTGGGTTCAAGCCATTCTCCTGCCTCAGCCTCCCAAGTAGCTGGGCCTACAGGCCACCATGCCCAGCTAATTTGTAGAGATGGGATTTCACCATGTTGGCCAGGCTGGTCTCGAACTCCTGACCTCAAGTGATCCACCTGCCTCAGACTCCTAAAGCACTGGGATTACAGGCATGAGCCACCGTGCCTGGCTGATATATGTAATTTTTAAATATATGAAATTTTTATTTGCCAAGTAGACCTTATTATAGCTGGAGAAAAAAATATAAGCTTAGAGAATAATGGGCGAGGGAACTGGTAAAGACAGTTGGAATTCATGGCACCAAATGAGTGGTTAATGAACCTGAGAATGTTAGATGAATTCTTAAGGGAACATGATTCCATCTTCCAATACCTGAGTTGCTGTTTTGCCAAAGAGAATTTTATAGAAAAGTTGTTCTAAATTGCCACCAGTGGGCAGGGATAATATCAATTAGTATCTTATTTCAATCTGACAAGTAGTTTTCTGATATTACGGTTGCTTGCAATGGACTTGGTGATCCCTTGAATATTTGAGGGAGTTGAAGTATTAAACATTGTAACAAGATATTAGTATCACAAAGAAGGGATTTGGGTAACAGCAGCAAGATTTATTTAACGCTTACTCCTAGCCAGTTACTGTTACAAATACTTGCAAAGGGTAAAGAGCAGAAAGAGATGGCCCTCTTGGCTTCTCTTTCTAATATTTGGTAGATCTGAGGAAGTGATTAAAAAAAAAGACATTGCTTTGTCCGACACATTAAGAAACAGCCATTTTTTTTTCTGCTGGTAATTTCATTGTCATGCTTATTATATGAGCATTTCTGATTGAAATGACCCACCTTAGTACTTTCAAAATGCTGTAAATTCAAGGTCTATGTTTACAGATGAGAGAGTTAGAGTTCCTGTTACTTTTTACATCATCAATCCTAGTTTATTTTTGTGTAATGGATGATGGTAAGAGTGTAGACTGAAGCCGGACTCCCTGGTTTTTAACTCCATCACTTAAGCTGTATGTCTTTCTGTGCCTCACTTTTTAAAACTGTAAAATGGGAGTACAGTAATAATAGGACTACTCCATATGACTGTTTTGAAGATTGAATGACTTACTCTATGTAAATCACTTGGAATGTTGTTGGGCATTAAAATGGTGTTGTTTCCAATGACTGTCAATATGTCACTTGTTTTTATTTTTCCATTTATTCATTCATTCAACACATATTTGTATTGAGTGCCTAACATGGACCAACACTGTGCTAAGGGCTGAGAATTTATTTGTGAACATTGAAGATGTGGTCTGTAACTTCACGAAGTTTATAATCCAGTGGGTTTTTATGCAGCCAATGTCAAAACTAGGGAAAAATAATTGTTTCTCAGTTAGCAACTTACGCCCCAATAATGCTTATTAAGGATAATGACTAGCAGTCCTAAAACTTCAGTTCTACTAAAAACTTCAACCTCTATGGTCCCTAATTTTACTAAGGTTTTGTGTGTGTGTGTGTGTGTGTGTGTGTGTGTGTGCGTGTCTTTCTTTAAGAAAGTTTTCAACCATGGAACTGATTAAAAGACAGTAGAAATGAAGCATGACTACCCAATCTCTATGATGAAGATGACGATGATTTCACTGGTAGGTGAAAATTGCCTGGAAAAGTGGGGACAGAGAGGACTGGATTCTGTAACTTTCTCCCTGTTGATGAAGTTCTACCAGAGGATGCTACTAATTGTAAGCAATCCAAGTGAATCACTGTGATCTATCAACAGTGAAAGATATGTGAGTAATAATGAGAACATTGGGTTTTATAGCTCCTTGGTTAACCAAAGTCTTTAGTGAGCTCTCCAAGGGCAATCTCCCTTTTGGTAAAGACTGAATCCTTTTCCTGACTTTAAACATCACTGAGTCTTTAAACTATTATTGGCAAGTTAAGGGATTTTGAGGTCTTCTCAAAAAATGTTACATGCTGTTAATTGATCTGTCCTCTGTTAACACTTTAAATAGAATAAATAGACTTATGTTCTTGGGACTTGAGCTTGGAATTTTTTTGACTTGTGTAAATGTTAAAGCAGTTACTCAGATCTTAGAGCCATTTCCTTTGTATTCTGAGTTCCAACTGGAAGCTTAGCTTCTAACATGCCTTGGCAAGTCTTTCTTCTCTACAATTAACACGTTCAGTTAACACCAGTTAATCAAATGTCATATTACTTTTTATGCTATTAAGTTTGTTTTCCTACGTGCTATGCCCATGTGTGTTTAACATTAAATTTGAATTAAAGTGTTATTTCTGAAAGAATTTTTTCCTCTTCTTTCCCCATTTCTTAAGTGAGACCATGATTTTGTGGCAAAACTACTGTAACAAACCTGTGATTTTCATTAAAAATTTTAGTGACATTCTTTTCTAATTATAAGTACAGAGTGGGTGAGTCCAAGAATTTGTGTACCAATTAAAAAATGTCAGCTACACCCTTGTTTTTATCTGTTTGCTCAAGCCAGTTGGATTCTTTGAGATCTTGAAAGGAACACATTTTCTTTTCATTAGTAACAGTGCATCAGACTTGTTAAGTGCAATCAAGCAAGCGTGCCTAATCCAGGCCCCAATTCCAGAGCACAAATGAACATGTGAAGGATTTTTCATTAAAAAATTACCATAGTAAAATACACATAATGTAAAATTCACCATCTTAATTATTTTAAGGTGTACAGTTCAGTGGCATTAAGTACATTCACACTGTTGTGCAATCATCACCACCATCCACCTCCAGAACTTTTTCATCTTCCTGAACTGAAACTCTGTACCCATTAAACAATAACTCCTCATTCCTCCATCTCCCTACAGTCCCTGGCAACCAATATTCTACTTTCTGTCTCTATAAATATAACTCATCTAGGTACTTCATATAAGTGGAATCATACACTATTTGTCCTTTGGTGTCTGGCTTATTTCACTTAGCTTAATGTCTTTAAAGATAATCTAGCAACATAAGTCAGAATTTCTTTCCTTTTAATAATAATATTGTTTTTATAATAATATTCTGTTGTGGGTATATACCACATTTTATCTGTTCATCTGTCAATGGACACTTGACTTTCTTGTGAATAATGCTGTTATAAACACGGGTGTACAGATATCTGTTCCAGTCCCTGCTTTCAATTCTTTTGGGTATTCACCCAGAGGAGAATTGTGGGATCATGTGGTAATTCTATTTTTAATTTTTGAGGTACCACCACACTGTTTTCTATAGTGACTACACCATTTTTTTACATTCTGAATAGCGGTACAGAAGGGTTTCCATTTCCTCATGTCCTCACAGATGCTTATTATTTTCTGTTTGTTTTTTTCTTATGATGGACCTCCTAATGAGAGTTTACTAAGGTTTTTTTAAACTAAATTACTAGTATGTTATTGTAACTTTTTATATGCAGATACAAAAGATATAAAATTAAATATTTTCACTGGATATATGTAAAAACATAGAATTTCTTAGTTATGTTCCTGTGTAAATAATACATCTTCAGTATAATAGAATAGTAGACATGATGAATAAAAACATCTAACAAGTGGAGGAAAAGATCAAGAAAAGAGTAACAGTGGAAGACCTCCAAATTGAACTAGAAAACTCTTCCCAAGTGATACTTAACATGTACCAATTAATGGTTGGGGTGTTTGAGTGCTTTTGAAAACATCTAAAACATGTTATGATGATGAAACTTTATAATTTACATTAATAAAAAGGTGACAACATGCTTAACAACACACTTTTTTTAAACATCCAAATGTACACAGCAATGTCTGTTTTTTATGCGCTCTAGTTAAAACTCCACAGCCTTGGTTTTACAAACACATTCAGTATATGACAACACATTCCTATGTTTATACTCCTTTTTCCCTCAGGCTTTTCACTGTTTTCAAGGTTTATTACCCTGACCTGAACTCCCCAGTTTTGCCCTGGTAGAAAGTGGATTACTTCATTAGCGATCCAGAAGTGCCAGGTGAAAATCTATGTAACATCTACCTCTCTGGAACAAATATGCCCAGTTACTGGTAATATAACATGTGGTATCGTTTTTCCCTTATTTGGAACATACAGAACTAAATTAATAACAGTTCTTACAAGACCCTGGGGGTTTGTGTAAAAGAATTTTGATCTCCTTAGGAAAGGCTCGTCAGTGCTCTCAGGAGAGATGCACTTGACTTTTGACCTCTTTTCAAAGGCACCTGTGTGAGCTTTTAAAATCCACTACCACCAATTATCCACTTTCAACCTGAAGTGTTTAAACCTAGGACCACATTAACTGAGCTTAGCACATAGCCATGTCATTGTAGACTTCCTGATGTGAGGAGATGTCTTGACATAGTTAAAAGGGAGTTTAGGGATGGGGCATGAGATTAATCAGGTCCTCCTACTGACAGCTTCAAACAAAGAAGCCTTTTAGCCACCTGGTTTGTGTCTCTCACACCTGCATTCAGATTGCTGGGACAAAGCTTTGTACCACTGCCTTGATCCCATCCTTTCCAGGTACTTGTTTGTAACTGCACTGCATCACTTAATGACTCTTTAGAAAAGGCAGCATAGGAGATGCAAATCAACAGCTTCCTCTTTCAGGGAAGGCAGTGCTGCTAGAATTGCAGCCATTTAGCAAATCAATTCATAATGGACTTCTGACGTCCTGTGTGTACTTTCTTCAAGACTTTTGGAAAGGAGGCTCCAGCTCACAGTGTACACATATACACAGTTCTTTCTTCTGCTATCATTTTCTTGGAAATTTAAACCAGGGTGAATATACATTTCTCTCTTCTTGCTTCATATTGTTGTTAGTTGGTTTCTTTGGCAGTAAATGTGGCTTTGATTTTTAGTCTCTGAACTTACTAAATGTAACATTTTCATTTTTTACTTTTGGCGCAGAAGACTCAAGCACTGTAGTATTAAGTTATTCCAACATTTAGGAGACCAGAGAAATTTTGTGAAAGTGAGACTCCAGTTGTCTAGCAGAGCCCTTTAGCCTTCACATGCTACAGAGTTTCAGCAACTGCCAGTAACTGCATTGTTCCCTGTATGCAAGTAATGCAGAAATATTAGAGGCCTAGTTGAATTCATATTCTATGCCTGGTTTATATCACTGATGTTGTAAGATTTGGCCATAGACTAAAAGAAAAAAAAAAAACCAAATGTTTTCTGGTTCTAGTTTTTGATATTTTTTTTTCATATGAAAAGTAATACCATACAGAATTTCTTGATTGCACAATGAAGCACAGTTCCAGGGCCATGCTAATATCCCAGTTTAGCCTTAGCAGAATTATCCAATGGCTGTTTCAAATACATTCATCCAAGCCATTTGATTGTAAGGTTCAAGAGTCATTCTGCTGAATAAATAATGGAGCATGTGCTCTAATACGTGTTTGGCAGGTAAGGCAACCTGTTACTCTCCTGTGGAGAACTGAATCTCTTTAAATTTCTGCTCCCAATTGTTTTAATGACTGTGTTTTCCCAGTAGGTATCTGGTGCTATGTCAATGGTAACTGTGGTATTTATCATAACAATGACAACAGCAATAGCTACAATAACAACAAAGAATATGTGCCAGGTACTATACTAAGAGTTTTATGTATTTTAGCTTATGTACTTTCCAAGAAATGAGAATAAATTTTCTTCTAAAATACTATACCCAGTTTAATAGTAAGGGAGCAGCTCATAGGAGAAAGCAATTTGCCCAAAGTCTTATGCTTCTTATGTGGAAGATCCAGAATTTGAACCCTGGCGCTTTGATTCTCGAAACCATGATCTTAATAAAAGTACTATAAATAGAGTACAACATGTGTGACAATTTTTGAAAAGAGAACAAAACTACTGACATTTTACATTTAAGAAATTTTCACACCAGAAGTTAAGTACTTGGGTTGGCCAAGAGACAAAACAACAACAACAACAACAACAACAACCCAGAACCAAAGGGAAACTGCTAGAGATGTGTGTACAAGAGGAGTGAAGTGTCATTACCTTCTATTCTTGATTTTAAGGAAATTATATGAAGTGAGAAAAAAAGGGATGTGGTATCCTCCTCCCACCCTACATATACTCTTGATAATGAAAAGTTTCTTTCTAATACAGTGTACTTGGATTAATACAAGTGAAATGTTTATTTCCCTTCTACTAATTTTGGAAACATTGTTTTTTGGTAACTTTTTATGGGAGCATAGGTGAGATGTTGTGTGATCTGACAACATCACACAAAAGTTGTCAGAGTGATGTTTGTGGATTGATGGTCCTCGTTTATAACGTATTTTTACCTTGGTGATCTATCTTATCTTTGCAAATAATGTCTCCTATCTAGCAATTGTGAGGAGCTGTCTTGTCTTTGTAGATGAGAATCATCTTAGTAATTGTGAGCAGACTGTCCTGTGTGTGGAAGCCTGTTGAGAAAGAAATGAGTTTGGTGCATGTGCGTGAATGTCAATCTGTTTTCAATCTTCAGGGCTGAGCTTGGCTCTTTCTACTTCTGTTTCACAAGGAAACAGTGGGAAAGGAACACAGTAACAAGTAGGTACCTGTGGCACTCCCCCAAACCCTCCCAGTCATTTAGCAGATTTGCCTTGTGACGCACTCTTCATGGTGAAGTTTTTGTATAGAAATACATGAGTATCAAATGGCTGCCATAGAGGTTCCCAAGACAGGGCACACACCAACTCAGAATCAGAACCAAAATAATGCTCAAGGCTTAAGACAGAGGAGCTGTGAGTCAATCACTATGTTAATAATGTGCAGACTGAAATCACCCTCCAATTTGTTCTCCCCGCCCCTCCACTGCCTGCCACACCCACACCCATCAGATTAATACACCACCAGGAAAGGATTTTAGAAACCAGAGCTGGAAAGACCACTCCCTAGGTCAAGTCCTCCATTCCTCTGTCAAACCTGGATCAGCCTCCCCACACTCTGTGCCCTTTCTAGTTGTTGCTCATCTTAAAATATCTATCTCAAGCATAAATTTTCCTTTCTTACCTTTATCCCATTACTTCTAGTTACAACCCCTTTTGTTATGCCAACTAATTCCCCTCTGCCTTTTGCAGACAATTATACTGTCTTTAGTCTTTCCTTGAATTTCACTCTTTTATTTTTCCTCTCCTCATAAGTCAACCCTTCTGGCCATTCAGTAATTCCTTTTGACTTGCTCTGAACTCTACACACGGTGCATCTGTCTCACTGTGAGGTCCCCAAAGCCTGAATGGCCTCTACTGAGTGTGGTTTCACCTTAGACTGGATAAGAAAGCCAGTATTACCTCTCTTTCTTAATATGGGCTACTTTTGCCAGAGCGTTTCAAAAGCACTATGTAAGTTTGCTTTGGCTATGAGATTGCCATGGAGAGAATTCTTATTTAATTATTTATAAACTTTCACCTGTGCCTGGAAACGTACTACCATGTAAATCAGCACTGTTCAATAGAAATTAAATCTGAGCGACACACGTTCTTTTACATTTTCTAGTAGCCACATTAAAAAAGTAAAAAGACACATGTAAAGTAATGTTAATAATATTTAATATATCCAAATTTTCAGTTCAACATGTAATCAATATTCACCATTATTAATGGTGTAGTTAAATTCTTTTTTTCTATGAAACCTTGAAAATCTGGTGTGTTTTATACTTACAGTATGCCTCAGTTCAGACACTATATATTAGTCAGAAATACAGTACTTGATCTGTATTTGGATTTCATAAACTTTAATGTTGAAGTAGATTTACAGGCCAAGTTGTTCAGAGCATATTTAAAAGTTCTCCAGTAAATTGGAGTGTTTGTTTTTAAATTTAAATTTTAACAAACTAAAGTGAAATTAAGTTAAAATTCAGTTCCTGAGTTGCACTAGCCACATTTTAAGGGTTCAAATGTGGCTAGTGGCTACCATTTTGTACAGTGCAACTCTAAATCTATAATAATTCTAAATGCTTTCATCTCACATATAATTTAGCTTCTATTTCCCCCAGATGAATCTTACCTTTTGGATTCTTGATCATATGAACTTTTTGTATGTGTGTAGTAGGGTTCATTATTTTTATTTTCCCCTTTGAATTTTGATGAGGCATCTACTTTGTTGAAGGTTTTGGAATATAAGTTCTTAGATGTTAAGATGCTGCAGTGGTATGGTTTTTACCACACATACGTCATCATGAAAATTCATACATTATCACGAAAAAAACTTAGAAATCAGAAAAAAAAACCTATAAGATGTGCAGGATTGAAAATGGTTGCTATGTCATGGCTTTATACTGAAATATAAAGGTTTTTTTTTTTAACTTTGTCATAGAAATGCCAATGAAGCTTAAAGAATAAGTATATACCCAACACCTATCCATGATAAAACACTTAGCAAACTAGGAATAGAAGGGAACTTCCTAAACCTGATAAAGAGCATCTACAAAAAGCCCACAGTTAACATCATACTTAATGGTGAAAGGTTGCATGCTTTCATCCCTAATATCAGGAATGTGACAAGGATATCTGCTCTTGCCATTTCTATTCAATAGTACTGGAAGATCTAGCAAAGATGATTTTAAAAAATAAATAAAAGGCATTTAAATTGAAAAGGGAGAAGTAAGATGATCTTTATTTGCAGAGAATATGTTTTTTATGTAAGGAGCATCCTAAGGAAATCAAAAGAACAATCTAATGAAACTAATTAAAAAACTCAACAAGGCTGCAAGATACAAGATTACTATTTTAAATTCAATTATATTTCAATATACTAGCAATAAACATTCTGAAAATGATATTAGAAAAAATTTCATTTATAATATCGGCAAAAAGCATAAAATACTTAGGTAGAAATTCAATAGAAGAAGTGCAAAACTTGTATTCTAATAAGTACAAAACATTGTTGAAAGAAATCAAATATCGAAATAAATGGAAAGACATCCTATGTTCGTGGATTGAAATATTTAATATTAAGATTGTGTAAGGACAGTTCAGAAGGGTCACAGCCAACATTTATGTAACAAATGATGGATTAAAAAGAGAAAAGCATAACTAATGTACTTACTAAAAATTTTATATGACACAGGAGGCTTCAGATATGAAGAGTCAAAGACGCAGAGAAAACTCTCTATTTTTATGCTTAGGTTTGATAATGAATGGACAGCCGTGTAGAAATGTGATTGGACAAAAGAGTGTATCTAATGGCAATAGACTGAGGGGAAACCCAGCAAGACCTGTCTGGTCAAATCCCTCATGGTTGCTCTGTGTAGTATTCCTTACTCCTGGGTATGGGACAGGACTCCTGTGAAAAGAGGGTCTTCAAGGGAGAAGGAAAAGAATGACCTTTCTAGGTTTTATGGCTTGTTTTAGAGGAGAGTTCTATTTTCTGTGACATGCCTTGGGGAAGGTAAATTCTGGTTTCTGGGAGTGGCTTCAGGGAAAAAAGAGGGGCGAGAGACAGAAGGATGGGAGAAGGTCACAGAGATTTTACTTCTGAGGCTCTTCCAATATTTTTCAGTTCAAAGCACTTGGCATACCAAGGCACATACTTTGGAGTATCACGTTCTGAACCCTGACAATAGCAATATTCCCCATATTGAAGTACAGATGAAATTAATCCCTATCAAAATTCTGACTAGCTTTTTTTTTTTTTTTTTTTTTTTTTTTTTTTTGCAGAAATTGACAAGCTGATCCTAAAATTTCTATGGAAATGCAAGAGACCTAGGATAGCTAAAACAAAGTTAGAGGACCCATTCTTACTGATTTACATCCTAGGAAGCTACAGTAATCAAGGCAGTGTGGTACTGACATAAAAATAGACATCCTGGTCAATGGAATAGGATTGAGAATCTGGAACTAAAGCCTTACATTTACAATTTTTGACTAGGGTGCCAAAACTATTCAACAGGATAAACAGTCATCTTTTTAACAAATAGTGTTAGAGCAACTTGATATCCACCTGCAAAAGAATGAAGTTGGATCCCATCCTATACAAAAATTAACTAAAATGAATCATAAATTTAGATGTAAGCACTAGACCTATAAAACTCTTAGATAAAAATATTGCAGTAAATTTTCATGATCTTGGGTTAGGTAGCTAGACTCTTTGACTTCATCAAAATTAAAACTTTTGTGCTATAAATGACACTATCAAGAAAGTGAAAAGACAACTCTTACAACTCGGTTCTTTTTAATATAAGAACTCAATTAGAATACAGCTCAGTTCTATTATAAGAACTAATATAAGAATTCATAATATGAAAACTTATATTACAAAGGGAAGGAAATTTTGATACATATATAATATAGGTGAACCTTAAAAACATTATATTAAGTGAAATAACATAGTAGATACTCAGTAATGAAAAGATAAATCAATTTAAAAATGGGCAAAAATATGACAGCTATTTCTCCAACAATGATATATGAATGGTCAATAAATATATAAAAAGATGCTCAAAATCATTAGCCATTAGGAAAACGCAAACCAAAACCACAATGAGATATCATTTTACACTTACTCGGATGGTTGTACAAAAAACACAAATAATACCATGTGTTGGTGAGAATGTAGAGACATTGGAACCCCTCCTGTATCACTGGTGGGAATGCGTATTGGTGCAGCCACTTTGGGAACCAGTTTGGCAGTACTTCTAAAGAGTAATCATGGAGCTACTATAGGACCCAGCAATTCCACTCTTATCAATGTACCCAAGATAAATGAAGACATATATCCACACAAAAACTTGCACACATGTGTTCATAGCAGTGTTATTTATAATAGCTAAAAGTATGAACAACCCAAATGTCTATCAACTGATGGACAGATAAACACGATGTATATATATACAATGACATATTATTTGTCAATAAACAGAAAGGAAATTATGACACATGTCATAACATGGGTGAACCTTGGAAATATGTTAAGGGAAAGAGGCAACTCACAAAAGACCACATACTATATGATTCCATTTATATGAATGTCCAGGGTAGGGAAATCTACAGTGACAGAAAGTAGATGAATGGTGGTTGCCTGGGGCTGGGCTGGTTGGGGGTGGGAGAGGGTGGAAGAAGAATTCACTGCTAATGGAGCCAAGGTCTCATTTGAGATAATACAAATGTTCTAAAATTGATTATGGGCTCAGCATGGTGGCTCACACTTGTTAATTCCAGTACTTTGGGAAGCTGAGGCAAGAGGATCGCTTGAGGCCAGGAGTTTGAGACCATCCTGGGCAACATAGTGAGATCCTATCTCTACAAAAAATTAAAAAATTAGCTAGGCATGGTGGTGCATACCTGTGGTCTCGGCTACTCAGGAGGCTGAGGTGGAGGATCTCTTGAGCCCGGAAGGTAGAGGCTGCAGTCAGTCATGATTGTGCCACTGCACTCCAGCCTGATGACAGAGCAAGACCCTGTCTCAAGTAAATACATAAAGTTGATTGTGGTGAATATATATACTAAAAACATTGAATTGTACATTGAAATATATGGACTGTATTGCATGTGAATTGTAATTCAACAAAGCTGTACAAACAGATTTTGTACCTAATGTGGATATATCAAGGTAGACTGTCTCCATTATACTGATTCAGAGAGCAATAGGCACAGCTTACAAAACCAAATATTTCTGTACAAAAGCTAAACTTTAGGGTGGGAGGGTAGGACATTGCCAAAAGAAAAATGAAAAGAAGATTCCCAAAACTCAAATAGCCAAGAAAGAGGATCACTTTTATGAGGAATTATGAATTAAGTACTTACATGGCTGTAAAGGATGAGGGAGAGAACGCTAAAATGGATAGAAATGCCTGCAATAAGTTTCTCAAGACTCCTGAGTCTGGGTCACAGGAAAGAAGAGAAATGAATCCTTTGCCTTGGAGAAAGTGTACTAAGCCCAAGGGAATGAACCTGTGAGAAAGTATAATGGAACACTCACTGCTTTTATACTGTTCGATTTCTCCCAGGTCCACTCATTCCCCAACTGGCTTCTACATTAGTGTTGCTATCTCTGTGACCTCTTCACAAATATATGAAGTACTTTGAAAGTGGGGTGCTCTGAGAAAATTCCTGGGGGAGTCTCGTTGACACAATGCTCACAAATGCACTTGAGAAACTGTGTTTCATCAATAACACTTTGAGCACCGGGTACAAACTATAAATGAATGTTGTGCAAACGTTTGGCAGAAATACAGGCTTTCTTTACCGTTAGGCATATCTGTGGCTTTTTGATACTGTAAACAACTGACACAGCCACGGAGGAGTAGTGTATCTGAAATTGTTTATACAAAAGAATTCCATCTGTCAGTCTGTTTATAGTTCACATGTAAATGGGCAAAAGCTTCATAATGAGAGAACCAGCAGAAATTCTGGATATGCTGCAGATAATTGTTTCAATAGGGTGTATTGAGAATTTTCCTCCCCCACTGTAAGCAGTTTGCTAGAAATTATGCTTCTTGATAACTTTGCAGTAATTCCATGTCCTTTAAAGTTAAAGATGTGATGATTGGGAAGCTTAGGCTTGTTTTTGGCATTTCTGAATGCTAGGTTCTGCACAGCTCTCTAAGGCTGGGCAAGAGAATTGCACCAGGAAACTGTTTTGCTTGAGGCAAGGTCAGATGCTAGAAAGCAGTGAGAGGTTGGCTGACTGGGACATCAGAGGGGAATATCCTTTCCAAGAACATTGGAAAATTTTCACCATAAAAGATATTATGAGTCCCTGGCATAAGGAAGTCCTGCTTAGTTTATCCTTTTATTCTTCTTATTGTTCCTCTTTGAGTAATGTTTTATTAAGAACTTGCAGCTCTTACCCCCTGTAACTGAAGCACTTCATTTGTTTTACCCAAAAGACATGGCCAGAGATGGAGGCACAGAGAAAACCTAAAATTGCAACAGGAGTGTTTGTGTTGGGATCCGCTCATGTCCCAACTTTTATTTTGAAGAACATATTCTTTTAAATTCTCTACAGTTGCTGAATGTGAAGTATCATGATTTCAAACTTCATTAGGTATGGAGTTGAAAAAAATTAGGGCATTCAGTGAATGAGGTATAAAGGTTTTCAATTTTTGAAATTCGTTTGAAAGGATGAATTAATAATCATCATCATAGTTCACGATATAGTTTATAATTATTTGATCATAGGGCAAAAGATCATCAAAGAAATAATTTTGCCTGAAAAACAAAACATAGGGGTAGATCTTCGTTCCAGTAACCTCCAGAATTATCTTATCTCTATATATTTTATATATCTGTGCCTGCCTGCCTGCCTTCCTTCCCTCCTTCCATCTTCCTTTCCTCCTTCCTTCCTTCCTTCTTTCCTTCCTTTCTCCCTCTCTCCCTCCCTTCCTCCTTCCATCTCCTCGTTTCCTTCCTCTCTTCCTTCTGTCTTTCTCTTTTCTATACATTCTCTATATAAAGAGACTTGAACAGTTCCAATAGTTATGCTTTTCTAGACCTTTAGGATTTCCATCTTCAGGGCATTTTCCTTAATATGTAATCTAATACCCACGGCTGCATTTTTGGCCTATACTCTTACTTTGTTTTTGTTAATGCAAAATTATTTTTTAAAGTTATTTAACTTAAATTGGTTCAAATCTTTCTTTTTCATCAAATTGTAATTTTAGTAGGTCATCAGTGCTTAACTTCACAGCATTACTGACATAGAAGAGATTTAGGCAGATCAGCCTCATTTGGGTAAATGAAAATGTTTCCTTGAAATAGTCTTTGAAGTGATGGATTTTAACAGTGTCAAAATATTTTTATTTTCTTCTCATCCCTCTCTTTTCTTCCTCTTGTTACCTTTCCTTCATCCTTCTTTTATTTCCCTTCTTTTCACCTTTTCTTACCATTCTTCTTACATTTCTTCCTTTTTTATACACATTAAGTCCCTACCATGTACTAGGTACTAGGAGTTCAGAGACAAACCAACTAAAGCTACAGTCGATAAATTCCCAGTCTGATGTGTTAGACATTCAAGAACATCAGTGATTAAAACAGCACATGTGCATCCACAAGACAGATGAGAGGGACAACTAATTTAACCAAGAAGGTCAGCTGGTGCATTCGAAGGGAGACTTTTAGGAGCAGTAGTAGTTGACCAGGTAGGCAAGGTAGACAAGGGAAGAACGTTCTTGGCAAAAAGCATAGCTCCTTCCAAAGTCTGTGGTTTCTCTAGAAAACCACAGGCAGGGGATTTGAATACCATGCTAGAAAATTCAAACTTCACCTCTAAGGTAATGGGAAGCCACTGGTGGATTTTAAGAAGCGGAGTGATAAAATCATGTTGTGATGGACAAATGGAGAGGAGAAGGGGTAGGAGTAGAAATATTTGTTGAATACATATTATTTGTCAGATACACTGCTACCACTGCTAAGGACTTCAAGTATACAGATTGCAGTTAATTGTCCTAGCGACTCTATGAAGTGGATATTATGATTTCTGTGTGACGTATGAGGAAACTGAGGTTCAGAGGTTTGTGTCACATGTTTTCATCTCTCGTCTGCCAAGTGTCAGATTTGGAATGTGAACCTAAATCTAGTGGATTTTGAATGTATTTTAGTACTTTGCATCAAGCCTGCCTAAGGAAAGACTAAATATTTTAAAAATTCCGTTTTAATGGAGGAAAATCTTACATTTTTAAAAGCACTTTCTTATTATTCTATCATTTGGAAGAAGGAAGCTGAGGCAAAATGTTGATATAGAATTAACCAAGGGTTCTTAGAATTTTCAATAGAAAATATGATCATTATAAATATTTTTTTGGAGCGTTTTACCCCAAGAGCAAAGCAGATCTCATTTACAATGCTTTTCTTCATCCTCTCAACCTTTCATTGTATTATTCATCTTCTCTCCGTACTTTTGGGATGTAGAGGATTTTTTTTCTATTTTAAAATTGAGGACATTGAGGCAGAAAAGAAAGTGACTTGCTCATAATAAAACAGAGCACAGAATGTGAAGAGCTTGATTTTATTCTTTTTCTCTCCTATGAAGTAACATTAAGTATGTATATATCTATGTATCTATGTATCTATCTATCGTCTATATGCTAGGGCTAGCATAATAAAATACCACAGACTAGCTAGCGTAAACAAAAATTTATTTTCTCACAGTTCTGGAGGCTGCAAGTCCAAGGTTAAGGTGCCACCAGGTTTGGTTTCTCCTGAGGCCTCTCTCCTTGGTTTGCAGATGATCACCTTCTCACTGTGTCCTCACGTGACTTTTCCTTTGTGCATGCTCACCCGTGGTGTCTCTTCCTCTTCTTATAGGTACAGCAATCCTATTGGATTAGGGCCACACCCTTATGACCTCATTTAATCTTAATTACCTCTTTCAAGGCTCTATCTCCAAATACAGTCACATTGAGCGTTAGGGCTTCAACATATGAATTTTAGGGGTACACAGTTGAATTCAGTCTGTAACATTATCTATATATCTTAAACTCCAAGGCATTATGATGCAGCCTGCTAGTTAGCATTAAATGAGGACTGATTTTAGTCAATGAAAAATTAACCATTATAATGCTGCATGAATTAGTTAAAGGCTGTCAAGCAGTAGGTTTAGAAAACTCATTGATTTGTGGAACCAATATCTCTATGTTGGAAGAAGCATATGTCTAACTCATGCCCCTCATTTTTCAGAGGAAAAAATGGAGACCTAGAGGTTTTAAGTGGCTTGCTTAAGATTATACAGTTTGTTCATGGAAGAATTAGGACTGGAACTTGGATCTACTGAGCACAGCTAAGGCCAGGTTTACAGGTTGAGAATAGCCTTTAGTTTTGTAAAATATGCCTTAACATTATCCACAGTCCAGAGCATTTCAAGGTATATTCTGAGTTTTCGTAAGTCACTAACATTGGAATAAAAGGAGAGAGGCTAAGTGGAACAGAAAAGAGGAAAAAAGGAGAAGGAAAGAAAATACATGCTCAATGAGGAAGACAAAAAAAATGTAGCTTCATTGATTGGCTAAAGTGGAGCTCATTGTCTTCTCTGCTGATGGTTCCTTCCTCAGCACACAAAAGTGGGGGGTACCATCACTTCTGTCAGCCACAGAATAGCCAGGAGCCATCTACAACTTCTCTCTCCCTTTCTCTTGCTGAGAAAATCTCCATCACTTCATCACAAATTCTGCCAATTTTATCGCCTAAAATTGTTCCAAAATCTCTCTTCTCCAGGCTAATCCTATCATCATGTCTAAAGTTAGCCTCCATTGTCTTCCATGTGGGTTCTTCTAACAGGCCCTTAAGTGTTTGTCTCTGTCTTCTTGTTCTTAAATCCATCCTCTGTTCCTTTGTGTAAAAGCCCACATTGCCTGTAGCAGCATTTCTTCTCCGACTTATTTGCCCCTTCAAAAAGTACATATCATCACTTTATCTTCTTTGAGTTTTATTTTTTTATGATTTTTATTATGTGTTTGGTATATAAGAAAGACTTTCTCATAGTATCAAAAGTAGAGGGATAATAAAGGCTAATATTTTTAGCTCTTCCATGGAATAGCTCAATTGTTGCTCACAATAATTGCGAAAGGAGGTACTATGATTATTGGCATTTTGCAAAAAGAAATTAGAGGCTCAGAGAAGTCAGGTAACTTGCCTGAAGTCACACACCTACAAAGTGATGGAGCTGTGCTTCCAGTTGGATTCTAGAGCTCACATTTCTTAACCATTGTCCTGTATTGCCACTGCTGAGTCCTGAGCAAGTTCACTTGACACATACTTGGAGGCTCTTGATGGGTACAATTAATAAAATTCTTTGATGAAAAACAAAAACAAAGTCGGAAGAGGAAATCACTACCATTGGCATCCATGCACTCCTGGTACATTCCTGCTATGTCCCCCCTCCGTGGTTTTGCTCATGCTGTGCCTTCTGCCTGGTATGGCCTCTTTTCTTCTCTCAGCTTTGCTAAGTCTGACTCATTCTTTGTGATTTTAGGAGATCATCACCTCTAGGAAGGCTTTCAGCCTCCTCCTTCTTAGACTCTTGTCTGGGCTAGATGGTCTTTGTCCATGTGGCATAGCACCATTTTCCTTTCTATGGTGGGTTTTCTGTACTCAGTTGTGCTTCTCCCTCCCCTCCTCCTGTCTAAAGCTGGGAAATATATTTTCTAGAACCAGTTCCCTTGTATAGCTTTAGATTTAGTTTTGCCAATGAGAGAAACCCATGTGAGATTTGAGAGCAGAAGTGAAGTAGAGGTCACTGTTCTCAGTGAGGTTTGGGGTCAGACGTGGCAGTCTTCCAGATGTGAGCTCTCACTTTATGGTTTCTGGGCTTCACAAACTTCTCTGCAGCCTCCCTCTTTGTGGCTTTCCTGGAAAGTTCCAGCGAAAGCGCCCACACTACCGTGCTCAGGGTGAAATCTTCATGGTCAACCTCTTGACCTTCCATAGCATCTTTCCTGATGTCTGCTCTCCCAACAGGCATGTGGTCCCCTAACTTTATGTAAAATCTATTTATTTAATATTCAAAATGCGTGGAGTGCACCAGTTTCTGACCAAACCCTGACTGATAGATCATCCCTAACTTGTTAGAACTGAAATCATCAATAACCATGGATGTCCATGGATGTCCAATAACCATGGATGTCCATGTCTCCATCTGAACATAGGTGCTTTAAAGCCCAGATCATCTTTCTATACCAAATACAGTAGACCCAAAGTAAATGTTTGATTGGTGAGGATACTTAGTTTCATGAAAAACTCCATTACTTTAGGGATGACAGTTTCCACATTTGGGGGTCACCTGTGGGGTAAGTCTTGTCAATGACCTCCACTTGCAGGGATAAGAAACTAAAGGAGGGAGAGAAAATAAGAAAAGGGAAAAAATGGCACAGGAGAGTAAAGTCCGAGAGGAAGAAAATTAGAGAGGTGAAGTGATAGGGAACAGAATAGGAAGCAGAGAGCTGAGGTGGCCAAGTTCCCCCTTTATTGGCTGTCAGCTCAGCAGTTGCTCATCCTAGAGCTGGATGTCTCACCTTGAGTGGCACTGCTGTCTTCTCCACAATCCTCTTTTAGGAGAACTTAACTTTCCATCACCCAGATTTCTGCCGATGCCATAATCTAGGCCACATGGCAACATCCAAACATTAAGGTTTACCAAACCCCAGAGTCTCACACTGCACCTTGTATTCTGGGGGAGCAGCCAGAGACAGAGTCTTGCAGATTGGAGGATACCCATTCAGGTGCCCCCCAAAGGCAAACTAGGATTAATTTCTAAATTTTCTTTTTTTTCTTTTCTTTTTTTTATTATACTTTAAGTTCTAGGGTACATGTGCATAACGTGCAGGTTTGTTACATATGTATACATGTGCCATGTTGGTGTGCTGCACCCATCAACTCGTCAGCACCCATCAATTCATCATTTATATCAGGTATAACTCCCCAATGCAATCCCTCCCCCCTCCCCCCTCCCCATGATAGGCCCCAGTGTGTGATGTTCCCCTTCCCGAGTCCAAGTGAGCTCATTGTTCAGTTCCCACCTATGAGTGAGAACATGCGGTGTTTGGTTTTCTCTTCTTGTGATAGTTTGCTAAGAATGATGGTTTCCAGCTGCATCCATGTCCCTACAAAGGACGCAAACTCATCCTTTTTTATGGCTGCATAGTATTCCATGGTGTATATGTGCCACATTTTCTTAATCCAGTCTGTCACTGATGGACATTTGGGTTGATTCCAAGTCTTTGCTATTGTGAATAGTGCCGCAATAAACATACGTGTGCATGTGTCTTTGTAGTAG